>NW_027437647.1:0-270000 GCF_965140245.1 Athene noctua | reverse complement strand
GGAGGACGAGAATCGCTTTTGCCCTGCGTAGCGTTCCGGGCAGCGGGTAGAACCAGGCAGAGAATTCCCGGCTAGCAGCTTCCCTGTGGCGGGGAAGTGCAAACGTACACGTTTTCGGCCGAAAACGCGTTTTCCGGCGAAAACGCACACCACGGCTCTTTCTGAGAAAAAGCAAGCACGGAGGACGAGAATCGCTTTTCCCTGCGTAGCGTTCCGGGCAGCGGGTAGAACCAGGCAGAGAATTCCCGGCTAGCAGCTTCCCTGTGGCCGGGAAGTGCAAACGTACACGTTTTCGGCCGAAAACGCGTTTACCAGCGAAAACGCACACCACGGCTCTTTCTGAGAAAAAGCAAGCACGGAGGACGAGAATCGCTTTTGCCCTGCGTAGCGTTCCGGGCAGCGGGTAGAACCAGGCAGCGAATTGCCGGCTAGCAGCTTCCCTGTTGCGTGGAAGTGCAAACGTACACGTTTTCGGCCGAAAACGCGTTTTCCGGCGAAAACGCACACCACGGCTCTTTCTGAGAAAAAGCAAGCACGGAGGACGAGAATCGCTTTTGCCCTGCGTAGCGTTCCGGGCAGCGGGTAGAACCAGGCAGAGAATTCCCGGCTAGCAGCTTCCCTGTGGCGGGGAAGTGCAAACGTACACGTTTTCGGCCGAAAACGCGTTTTCCGGCGAAAACGCACACCACGGCTCTTTCTGAGAAAAAGCAAGCACGGAGGACGAGAATCGCTTTTGCCCCGCGTAGCGTTCTGAGCAGCGGGTAGAAATAGGCAGCGAATTGCCGGCTAGCAGCTTCCCTGTGGCCGGGAAGTGCATACGTACACGTTTTCGGCCGAAAACGCGTTTTCCGGCGAAAAAGCACACCATGGCTCTTTCTGAGAAAAAACAAGCACGGAGGACGAGAATCGCTTTTGCCCTGCGTAGCGTTCCGGGCAGCGGGTAGAACCAAGCAGAGAATTCCCGGCTAGCAGCTTCCCTGTGGCGGGGAAGTGCAAACGTACACGTTTTCGGCCGAAAACGTGTTTTCCCGGAAAAACGCACACCACGGCTCTTTCTGAGAAAAAGCAAGCACGGAGGACGAGAATCGCTTTTGCCCTGCGTAGCGTTCCGGGCAGCGGGTAGAACCAGGCAGAGAATTCCCGGCTAGCAGCTTCCCTGTGGCCGGGAAGTGCAAACGTACACGTTTTCGGCCGAAAACGCGTTTTCCCGCGAAAACGCACACCACGGCTCTTTCTGAGAAAAAGCAAGCACGGAGGACGAGAATCGCTTTTGCCCTGCGTAGCGTTCCGGGCAGCGGGTAGAACCAGGCAGAGAATTCCCGTCTAGCAGCTTCCCTGTGGCCGGGAAGTGTAAACGTACACGTTTTCGGCCGAAAACGCGTTTACCGGCGAAAACGCACACCACGGCTCTTTCTGAGAAAAAGCAAGCACGGAGGACGAGAATCGCTTTTGCCCTGCGTAGCGTTCCGGGCAGCGGGTAGAACCAGGCAGAGAATTCCCGGCTAGCAGCTTCCCTGTGGCCGGGAAGTGCAAACGTACACGTTTTCGGCCGAAAACGCGTTTTCCGGCGAAAACGCACACCACGGCTCTTTCTGAGAAAAAGCAAGCACGGAGGACGAGAATCGCTTTTGCCCTGCGTAGCGTTCCGGGCAGCGGGTAGAACCAGGCAGAGAATTCCCGGCTAGCAGCTTCCCTGTGGCCGGAAGTGCAAACGTACACGTTTTCGGCCGAAAACGCGTTTTCCGGCGAAAACGCAGACCACGGCTCTTTCTGAGAAAAAGCAAGCACGGAGGACGAGAATCGCTTTTGCCCTGCGTAGCGCTCCGGGCAGCGGGTAGAACCAGGCAGAGAATTCCCGGCTAGCAGCTTCCCTGTGGCGGGGAAGTGCAAACGTACACGTTTTCGGCCGAAAACGCGTTTTCCGGCGAAAACGCACACCACGGCTCTTTCTGAGAAAAAGCAAGCACGGAGGACGAGAATCGCTTTTGCCCTGCGTAGCGTTCTGAGCAGCGGGTAGAAATAGGCAGCGAATTGCCGGCTAGCAGCTTCCCTGTGGCCGGGAAGTGCAAACGTACACGTTTTCGGCCGAAAACGCGTTTTCCGGCGAAAAAGCACACCATGGCTCTCTCTGAGAAAAAGCAAGCACGGAGGACGAGAATCGCTTTTGCCCTGCATAGCGCTCCGGGCGGCGGGTAGAACCAGGCAGAGAATTCCCGGCTAGCAGCTTCCCTGTGGCGGGGAAGTGCAAACGTACACGTTTTCGGCCAAAAACGCGTTTACCGGCGAAAACGCACAACACGGCTCTTTCTGAGAAAAAGTAAGCACGGAGGACGAGAATCGCTTTTGCCCTGCGTAGCGTTCCGGGCAGCGGGTAGAACCAGGCAGAGAATTCCCGGCTAGCAGCTTCCCTGTGGCGGGGAAGTGCAAACGTACACGTTTTCGGCCGAAAACGCGTTTTCTGGCGAAAACGCACACCACGGCTCTTTCTGAGAAAAAGCAAGCACGGAGGACGAGAATCGCTTTTGCCCTGCGTAGTGTTCCGGGCAGCGGGTAGAACCATGCAGAGAATTCCCGGCTAGCAGCTTCCCTGTGGCCGGGAAGTGCAAACGTACACGTTTTCGGCCGAAAACGCGTTTTCCGGCGAAAACACACACCACGGCTCTTTCTGAGAAAAAGCAAGCACGGAGGACGAGAATCGCTTTTGCCCTGCGTAGCATTCCGGGCAGCGGGTAGAACCAGGCAGAGAATTCCCGGCTAGCAGCTTCCCTGTGGCGGGGAAGTGCAAACGTACACGTTTTCGGCCGAAAACGCGTTTACCGGCGAAAACGCACACCACGGCTCTTTCTGAGAAAAAGCAAGCTCGGAGGACGAGAATCGCTTTTGCCCTGCGTAGCGTTCTGAGCAGCGGGTAGAAATAGGCAGCGAATTGCCGGCTAGCAGCTTCCCTGTGGCCGGGAAGTGCAAACGTACACGTTTTCGGCCGAAAACGCGTTTTCCGGCGAAAACGCACACCACGGCTCTTTCTGAGAAAAAGCAAGCACGGAGGACGAGAATCGCTTTTGCCCTGCGTAGCGTTCCGGGCAGCGGGTAGAACCAGGCAGAGAATTCCCGGCTAGCAGCTTCCCTGTGGCGGGGAAGTGCAAACGTACACGTTTTCGGCCGAAAACGCGTTTTCTGGCGAAAACGCACACCACGGCTCTTTCTGAGAAAAAGCAAGCACGGAGGACGAGAATCGCTTTTGCCCCGCGTAGCGTTCTGAGCAGCGGGTAGAAATAGGCAGCGAATTGCCGGCTAGCAGCTTCCCTGTGGCCGGGAAGTGCAAACGTACACGTTTTCGGCCGAAAACGCGTTTTCCGGCGAAAACGCACACCACGGCTCTTTCTGAGAAAAAGCAAGCACGGAGGACGAGAATCGCTTTTGCCCTGCGTAGCGTTCCGGGCAGCGGGTAGAACCAGGCAGAGAATTCCCGGCTAGCAGCTTCCCTGTGGCGGGGAAGTGCAAACGTACACGTTTTCGGCCGAAAACGCGTTTTCCCGCGAAAACGCACACCACGGCTCTTTCTGAGAAAAAGCAAGCACGGAGGACGAGAATCGCTTTTGCCCTGCGTAGCGTTCCGGGCAGCGGGTAGAACCAGGCAGAGAATTCCCGGCTAGCAGCTTCCCTGTGGCGGGGTAGTGCAAACGTACACGTTTTCGGCCGAAAACGCGTTTTCTTGCGAAAACGCACACCACGGCTCTTTCTGAGAAAAAGGAAGCACGGAGGACGAGAATCGCTTTTCCCTGCGTAGCGTTCCGGGCAGCGGGTAGAACCAGGCAGAGAATTCCCGGCTAGCAGCTTCCCTGTGGCGGGGAAGTGCAAACGTACACGTTTTCGGCCGAAAACGCGTTTTCCGGCGAAAACGCACACCACGGCTCTTTCTGAGAAAAAGCAAGCACGGAGGACGAGAATCGCTTTTGCCCTGCGTAGCGTTCCGGGCAGCGGGTAGAACCAGGCAGAGAATTCCCGTCTAGCAGCTTCCCTGTGGCGGGGAAGTGCAAACGTACACGTTTCCGGCCGAAAACGCGTTTTCCGGCGAAAACGCACACCACGGCTCTTTCTGAGAAAAAGCAAGCACGGAGGACGAGAATCGCTTTTGCCCTGCGTAGCGCTCCGGGCAGCGGGTAGAACCAGGCAGAGAATTCCCGGCTAGCAGCTTCCCTGTGGCGGGGAAGTGCAAACGTACACGTTTTCGGCCGAAAACGCGTTTTCCGGCGAAAAAGCACACCACGGCTCTTTCTGAGAAAAAGCAAGCACGGAGGACGAGAATCGCTTTTGCCCTGCGTAGCGTTCCGGGCAGCGGATAGAACCAGGCAGCGAATTCCCTGCTAGCAGCTTCCCTGTGGCCGGGAAGTGCAAACGTACACGTTTTCGGCCGAAAACGCGTTTTCCGGCGAAAACGCACACCACGGCTCTTTCTGAGATAAAGCAAGCACGGAGGACGAGAATCGCTTTTGCCCTGCGTAGCGTTCTGAGCAGCGGGTAGAACCAGGCAGAGAATTCCCGGCTAGCAGCTTCCCTGTGGCGGGGAAGTGCAAACGTACACGTTTTCGGCCGAAAACTCGTTTTGCGCCGAAAACGCACACCACGGCTCTTTCTGAGATAAAGCAAGCACGGAGGACGAGAATCGCTTTTGCCCTGCGTAGCGTTCTGAGCAGCGGGTAGAACCAGGCAGAGAATTCCCGGCTAGCAGCTTCCCAGTGGCCGGGAAGTGCAAACGTACACGTTTTCGGCCGAAAATGCGTTTTCCCGCGAAAACGCACACCACGGCTCTTTCTGAGAAAAAGCAAGCGTGGAGGACGAGAATCGCTTTTGCCCTGCGTAGCGTTCCGGGCAGCGGGTAGAACCAGGCAGCGAATTCCCTGCTACCAGCTTCCCTGTGGCCGGGAAGTGCAAACGTACACGTTTTCGGCCGAAAATGCGTTTACCGGCGAAAACGCATACCACGGCTCTTTCTGAGAGAAAGCAAGCACGGAGGACGAGAATCGCTTTTGCCCTGCGTAGCGTTCCGGGCAGCGGGTAGAACCAGGCAGAGAATTCCCGGCTAGCAGCTTCCCTGTGGCGGGGAAGTGCAAACGTACACGTTTTCGGCCGAAAATGCGTTTTCCCGCGAAAACGCACACCACGGCTCTTTCTGAGAAAAAGCAAGCATGGAGGACGAGAATCGCTTTTGCCCTGCGTAGCGTTCCGGGCAGCGGGTAGAACCAGGCAGAGAATTCCCGGCTAGCAGCTTCCCTGTGGCGGGGAAGTGCAAACGTACACGTTTTCGGCCGAAAACGCGTTTTCCGGCGAAAACGCACACCACGGCTCTTTCTGAGAAAAAGCAAGCACGGAGGACGAGAATCGCTTTTGCCCTGCGTAGCGTTCCGGGCAGCGGGTAGAACCAGGCAGAGAATTCCCGGCTAGCAGCTTCCCTGTGGCGGGGAAGTGCAAACGTACACGTTTTCGGCCGAAAACGCGTTTTCCCGCGAAAACGCACACCACGGCTCTTTCTGAGAAAAAGCAAGCACGGAGGACGAGAATCGCTTTTGCCCTGCGTAGCGTTCCGGGCAGCGGGTAGAACCAGGCAGAGAATTCCCGTCTAGCAGCTTCCCTGTGGCGGGGAAGTGCAAACGTACACGTTTTCGGCCGAAAACGCTTTCTCCGGCGAAAAAGCACACCATGGCTCTTTCTGAGAAAAAGCAAGCACGGAGGACGAGAATCGCTTTTGCCCTGCGTAGCGTTCCGGGCAGCGGGTAGAACCAGGCAGAGAATTCCCGGCTAGCAGCTTCCCTGTGGCGGGGAAGTGCAAACGTGCACGTTTTCGGCCGAAAACGCGTTTACCGGCGAAAACGCACACCACGACTCTTTCTGAGATAAAGCAAGCACGGAGGACGAGAATCGCTTTTGCCCTGCGTAGCGTTCCGGGCAGCGGGTAGAACCAGGCAGAGAATTCCCGGCTAGCAGCTTCCCTGTGGCGGGGAAGTGCAAACGTACACGTTTTCGGCCGGAAACGCGTTTTCTGGCGAAAACGCACACCACGGCTCTTTCTGAGAAAAAGCAAGCACGGAGGACGAGAATCGCTTTTGCCCTGCGTAGTGTTCCGGGCAGCGGGTAGAACCAGGCAGAGAATTCCCGGCTAGGAGCTTCCCTGTGGCGGGGAAGTGCAAACGTACACGTTTTCGGCCGAAAACGCGTTTTCCCGCAAAAACGCACACCACGGCTCTTTCTGAGAAAAAGCAAGCACGGAGGACGAGAATCGCTTTTGCCCTGCGTAGCGTTCCGGGCAGCGGGTAGAACCAGGCAGAGAATTCCCGGCTAGCAGCTTCCCTGTGGCCGGGAAGTGCAAACGTACACGTTTTCGCCGGAAACACGTTTTCCGGCGAAAACGCACACCACGGCTCTTTCTGAGAAAAAGCAAGCACGGAGGACGAGAATCGCTTTTGCCCTGCGTAGCGTTCCGGGCAGCGGGTAGAACCAGGCAGAGAATTCCCGTCTAGCAGCTTCCCTGTGGCCGGGAAGTGCAAACGTACACGTTTTCGGCCGAAAACGCGTTTACCGGCGAAAACGCACACCACGGCTCTTTCTGAGAAAAAGCAAGCACGGAGGACGAGAATCGCTTTTGCCCTGCGTAGCGTTCCGGGCAGCGGGTAGAACCAGGCAGAGAATTCCCGGCTAGCAGCTTCCCTGTGGCCGGGAAGTGCAAACGTACACGTTTTCGGCCGAAAACGCGTTTTCCGGCGAAAACGCACACCACGGCACTTTCTGAGAAAAAGCAAGCACGGAGGACGAGAATCGCTTTTGCCCTGCGTAGCGTTCCGGGCAGCGGGTAGAACCAGGCAGAGAATTCCCGGCTAGCAGCTTCCCTGTGGCCGGGAAGTGCAAACGTACACGTTTTCGGCCGAAAACGCGTTTTCCGGCGAAAACGCACACCACGGCTCTTTCTGAGAAAAAGCAAGCACGGAGGACGAGAATGGCTTTTGCCCTGCGTAGTGTTCCGGGCAGCGGGTAGAACCAGGCAGAGAATTCCCGGCTAGCAGCTTCCCTGTGGCGGGGAAGTGCAAACGTACACGTTTTCGGCCGAAAACGCGTTTTCCCGCAAAAAAGCACACCACGGCTCTTTCTGAGAAAAAGCAAGCACGGAGGACGAGAATCGCTTTTGCCCTGCGTAGCGTTCCGGGCAGCGGGTAGAACCAGGCAGAGAATTCCCGGCTAGCAGCTTCCCTGTGGCCGGGAAGTGCAAACGTACACGTTTTCGCCGGAAACACGTTTTCCGGCGAAAACGCACACCACGGCTCTTTCTGAGAAAAAGCAAGCACGGAGGACGAGAATCGCTTTTGCCCTGCGTAGCGTTCCGGGCAGCGGGTAGAACCAGGCAGAGAATTCCCGTCTAGCAGCTTCCCTGTGGCCGGGAAGTGCAAACGTACACGTTTTCGGCCGAAAACGCGTTTACCGGCGAAAACGCACACCACGGCTCTTTCTGAGAAAAAGCAAGCACGGAGGACGAGAATTGCTTTTGCCCTGCGTAGCGTTCCGGGCAGCGGGTAGAACCAGGCAGAGAATTCCCGGCTAGCAGCTTCCCTGTGGCCGGGAAGTGCAAACGTACACGTTTTCGGCGGAAAACGCGTTTTCCGGCGAAAACGCACACCACGGCTCTTTCTGAGAAAAAGCAAGCACGGAGGACGAGAATCGCTTTTGCCCTGCGTAGCGTTCCGGGCAGCGGGTAGAACCAGGCAGAGAATTCCCGGCTAGCAGCTTCCCTGTGGCTGGGAAGTGCAAACGTACACGTTTTCGGCCGAAAACGCGTTTTCCGGCGAAAACGCACACCACGGCTCTTTCTGAGAAAAAGCAAGCACGGAGGACGAGAATCGCTTTTGCCCTGCGTAGCGTTCTGAGCAGCGGGTAGAGATAGGCAGCGAATTGCCGGCTAGCAGCTTCCCTGTGGCCGGGAAGTGCAAACGTACACGTTTTCGGCCGAAAACGCGTTTTCCGGCGAAAAAGCACACCATGGCTCTTTCTGAGAAAAAGCAAGCACGGAGGACGAGAATCGCTTTTGCCCTGCGTAGCGCTCCGGGCAGCGGGTAGAACCAGGCAGAGAATTCCCGGCTAGCAGCTTCCCTGTGGCGGGGAAGTGCAAACGTACACGTTTTCGGCCAAAAACGCGTTTACCGGCGAAAACGCACACCACGACTCTTTCTGAGATAAAGCAAGCACGGAGGACGAGAATCGCTTTTGCCCTGCGTAGCGTTCCGGGCAGCGGGTAGAACCAGGCAGAGAATTCCCGGCTAGCAGCTTCCCTGTGGCGGGGAAGTGCAAACGTACACGTTTTCGGCCGGAAACGCGTTTTCTGGCGAAAACGCACACCACGGCTCTTTCTGAGAAAAAGCAAGCACGGAGGACGAGAATCGCTTTTGCCCTGCGTAGTGTTCCGGGCAGCGGGTAGAACCAGGCAGAGAATTCCCGGCTAGCAGCTTCCCTGTGGCGGGGAAGTGCAAACGTACACGTTTTCGGCCGAAAACGCGTTTTCCCGGAAAAACGCACACCACGGCTCTTTCTGAGAAAAAGCAAGCACGGAGGACGAGAATCGCTTTTGCCCTGCGTAGCGTTCCGGGCAGCGGGTAGAACCAGGCAGAGAATTCCCGGCTAGCAGCTTCCCTGTGGCCGGGAAGTGCAAACGTACACGTTTTCGCCGAAAACACGTTTTCCGGCGAAAACGCACACCACGGCTCTTTCTGAGAAAAAGCAAGCACGGAGGACGAGAATCGCTTTTGCCCTGCGTAGCGTTCCGGGCAGCGGGTAGAACCAGGCAGAGAATTCCCGTCTAGCAGCTTCCCTGTGGCCGGGAAGTGCAAACGTACACGTTTTCGGCCGAAAACGCGTTTACCGGCGAAAACGAACACCACGGCTCTTTCTGAGAAAAAGCAAGCACGGAGGACGAGAATCGCTTTTGCCCTGCGTAGCGTTCCGGGCAGCGGGTAGAACCAGGCAGAGAATTCCCGGCTAGCAGCTTCCCTGTGGCCGGGAAGTGCAAACGTACACGTTTTCGGCCGAAAACGCGTTTTCCGGCGAAAACGCACACCACGGCTCTTTCTGAGAAAAAGAAAGCACGGAGGACGAGAATCGCTTTTGCCCTGCGTAGCGTTCCGGGCAGCGGGTAGAACCAGGCAGAGAATTCCCGGCTAGCAGCTTCCCTGTGGCCGGAAGTGCAAACGTACACGTTTTCGGCCGAAAACGCGTTTTCCGGCGAAAACGCAGACCACGGCTCTTTCTGAGAAAAAGCAAGCACGGAGGACGAGAATCGCTTTTGCCCTGCGTAGCGCTCCGGGCAGCGGGTAGAACCAGGCAGAGAATTCCCGGCTAGCAGCTTCCCTGTGGCGGGGAAGTGCAAACGTACACGTTTTCGGCCGAAAACGCGTTTTCCGGCGAAAACGCACACCACGGCTCTTTCTGAGAAAAAGCAAGCACGGAGGACGAGAATCGCTTTTGCCCTGCGTAGCGTTCTGAGCAGCGGGTAGAAATAGGTAGCGAATTGCCGGCTAGCAGCTTCCCTGTGGCCGGGAAGTGCAAACGTACACGTTTTCGGCCGAAAACGCGTTTTCCGGCGAAAAAGCACACCATGGCTCTCTCTGAGAAAAAGCAAGCACGGAGGACGAGAATCGCTTTTGCCCTGCGTAGCGCTCCGGGCAGCGGGTAGAACCAGGCAGAGAATTCCCGGCTAGCAGCTTCCCTGTGGCGGGGAAGTGCAAACGTACACGTTTTCGGCCAAAAACGCGTTTACCGGCGAAAACGCACAACACGGCTCTTTCTGAGAAAAAGTAAGCACGGAGGACGAGAATCGCTTTTGCCCTGCGTAGCGTTCCGGGCAGCGGGTAGAACCAGGCAGAGAATTCCCGGCTAGCAGCTTCCCTGTGGCGGGGAAGTGCAAACGTACACGTTTTCGGCCGAAAACGCGTTTTCTGGCGAAAACGCACACCACGGCTCTTTCTGAGAAAAAGCAAGCACGGAGGACGAGAATCGCTTTTGCCCTGCGTAGTGTTCCGGGCAGCGGGTAGAACCATGCAGAGAATTCCCGGCTAGCAGCTTCCCTGTGGCCGGGAAGTGCAAACGTACACGTTTTCGGCCGAAAACGCGTTTTCCGGCGAAAACACACACCACGGCTCTTTCTGAGAAAAAGCAAGCACGGAGGACGAGAATCGCTTTTGCCCTGCGTAGCATTCCGGGCAGCGGGTAGAACCAGGCAGAGAATTCCCGGCTAGCAGCTTCCCTGTGGCGGGGAAGTGCAAACGTACACGTTTTCGGCCGAAAACGCGTTTACCGGCGAAAACGCACACCACGGCTCTTTCTGAGAAAAAGCAAGCTCGGAGGACGAGAATCGCTTTTGCCCTGCGTAGCGTTCTGAGCAGCGGGTAGAAATAGGCAGCGAATTGCCGGCTAGCAGCTTCCCTGTGGCCGGGAAGTGCAAACGTACACGTTTTCGGCCGAAAACGCGTTTTCCGGCGAAAACGCACACCACGGCTCTTTCTGAGAAAAAGCAAGCACGGAGGACGAGAATCGCTTTTGCCCTGCGTAGCGTTCCGGGCAGCGGGTAGAACCAGGCAGAGAATTCCCGGCTAGCAGCTTCCCTGTGGCGGGGAAGTGCAAACGTACACGTTTTCGGCCGAAAACGCGTTTTCCGGCGAAAACGCACACCACGGCTCTTTCTGAGAAAAAGCAAGCACGGAGGACGAGAATCGCTTTTGCCCCGCGTAGCGTTCTGAGCAGCGGGTAGAAATAGGCAGCGAATTGCCGGCTAGCAGCTTCCCTGTGGCCGGGAAGTGCAAACGTACACGTTTTCGGCCGAAAACGCGTTTTCCGGCGAAAAAGCACACCATGGCTCTTTCTGAGAAAAAGCAAGCACGGAGGACGAGAATCGCTTTTGCCCTGCGTAGCGTTCCGGGCAGCGGGTAGAACCAGGCAGAGAATTCCCGTCTAGCAGCTTCCCTGTGGCGGGGAAGTGCAAACGTACACGTTTTCGGCCGAAAACGCGTTTTCCCAGAAAAACGCACACCACGGCTCTTTCTGAGAAAAAGCAAGCACGGAGGACGAGAATCGCTTTTGCCCTGCGTAGCGTTCCGGGCAGCGGGTAGAACCAGGCAGAGAATTCCCGGCTAGCAGCTTCCCTGTGGCGGGGAAGTGCAAACGTACACGTTTTCGGCCGAAAACGCGTTTTCCCGCGAAAACGCACACCACGGCTCTTTCTGAGAAAAAGCAAGCACGGAGGACGAGAATCGCTTTTGCCCTGCGTAGCGTTCCGGGCAGCGGGTAGAACCAGGCAGAGAATTCCCGGCTAGCAGCTTCCCTGTGGCGGGGTAGTGCAAACGTACACGTTTTCGGCCGAAAACGCGTTTTCTTGCGAAAACGCACACCACGGCTCTTTCTGAGAAAAAGGAAGCACGGAGGACGAGAATCGCTTTTCCCTGCGTAGCGTTCCGGGCAGCGGGTAGAACCAGGCAGAGAATTCCCGGCTAGCAGCTTCCCTGTGGCGGGGAAGTGCAAACGTACACGTTTTCGGCCGAAAACGCGTTTTCCGGCGAAAACGCACACCACGGCTCTTTCTGAGAAAAAGCAAGCACGGAGGACGAGAATCGCTTTTGCCCTGCGTAGCGTTCCGGGCAGCGGGTAGAACCAGGCAGAGAATTCCCGTCTAGCAGCTTCCCTGTGGCGGGGAAGTGCAAACGTACACGTTTCCGGCCGAAAACGCGTTTTCCGGCGAAAACGCACACCACGGCTCTTTCTGAGAAAAAGCAAGCACGGAGGACGAGAATCGCTTTTGCCCTGCGTAGCGCTCCGGGCAGCGGGTAGAACCAGGCAGAGAATTCCCGGCTAGCAGCTTCCCTGTGGCGGGGAAGTGCAAACGTACACGTTTTCGGCCGAAAACGCGTTTTCCGGCGAAAAAGCACACCACGGCTCTTTCTGAGAAAAAGCAAGCACGGAGGACGAGAATCGCTTTTGCCCTGCGTAGCGTTCCGGGCAGCGGATAGAACCAGGCAGCGAATTCCCTGCTAGCAGCTTCCCTGTGGCCGGGAAGTGCAAACGTACACGTTTTCGGCCGAAAACGCGTTTTCCGGCGAAAACGCACACCACGGCTCTTTCTGAGATAAAGCAAGCACGGAGGACGAGAATCGCTTTTGCCCTGCGTAGCGTTCTGAGCAGCGGGTAGAACCAGGCAGAGAATTCCCGGCTAGCAGCTTCCCTGTGGCGGGGAAGTGCAAACGTACACGTTTTCGGCCGAAAACTCGTTTTGCGCCGAAAACGCACACCACGGCTCTTTCTGAGATAAAGCAAGCACGGAGGACGAGAATCGCTTTTGCCCTGCGTAGCGTTCTGAGCAGCGGGTAGAACCAGGCAGAGAATTCCCGGCTAGCAGCTTCCCAGTGGCCGGGAAGTGCAAACGTACACGTTTTCGGCCGAAAATGCGTTTTCCCGCGAAAACGCACACCACGGCTCTTTCTGAGAAAAAGCAAGCGTGGAGGACGAGAATCGCTTTTGCCCTGCGTAGCGTTCCGGGCAGCGGGTAGAACCAGGCAGCGAATTCCCTGCTACCAGCTTCCCTGTGGCCGGGAAGTGCAAACGTACACGTTTTCGGCCGAAAATGCGTTTACCGGCGAAAACGCATACCACGGCTCTTTCTGAGAGAAAGCAAGCACGGAGGACGAGAATCGCTTTTGCCCTGCGTAGCGTTCCGGGCAGCGGGTAGAACCAGGCAGAGAATTCCCGGCTAGCAGCTTCCCTGTGGCGGGGAAGTGCAAACGTACACGTTTTCGGCCGAAAATGCGTTTTCCCGCGAAAACGCACACCACGGCTCTTTCTGAGAAAAAGCAACCATGGAGGACGAGAATCGCTTTTGCCCTGCGTAGCGTTCCGGGCAGCGGGTAGAACCAGGCAGAGAATTCCCGGCTAGCAGCTTCCCTGTGGCGGGGAAGTGCAAACGTACACGTTTTCGGCCGAAAACGCGTTTTCCGGCGAAAACGCACACCACGGCTCTTTCTGAGAAAAAGCAAGCACGGAGGACGAGAATCGCTTTTGCCCTGCGTAGCGTTCCGGGCAGCGGGTAGAACCAGGCAGAGAATTCCCGTCTAGCAGCTTCCCTGTGGCGGGGAAGTGCAAACGTACACGTTTTCGGCCGAAAACGCGTTTTCCGGCGAAAACGCACACCACGGCTCTTTCTGAGAAAAAGCAAGCACGGAGGACGAGAATCGCTTTTGCCCTGCGTAGCGTTCCGGGCAGCGGGTAGAACCAGGCAGAGAATTCCCGTCTAGCAGCTTCCCTGTGGCGGGGAAGTGCAAACGTACACGTTTTCGGCCGAAAACGCGTTTACCGGCGAAAACGCACACCACGGCTCTTTCTGAGAAAAAGCAAGCACGGAGGACGAGAATCGCTTTTGCCCTGCGTAGCGTTCCGGGCAGCGGGTAGAACCAGGCAGAGAATTTCCGGCTAGCAGCTTCCCTGTGGCCTGGAAGTGCAAACGTACACGTTTTCGGCCGAAAACGCGTTTTCCGGCGAAAACGCACACCACGGCTCTTTCTGAGAAAAAGCAAGCACGGAGGACGAGAATCGCTTTTGCCCCGCGTAGCGTTCTGAGCAGCGGGTAGAAATAGGCAGCGAATTGCCGGCTAGCAGCTTCCCTGTGGCCGGGAAGTGCAAACGTACACGTTTTCGGCCGAAAACGCGTTTTCCGGCGAAAACGCACACCACGGCTCTTTCTGAGAAAAAGCAAGCATGGAGGACGAGAATCGCTTTTGCCCTGCGTAGCGTTCCGGGCAGCGGGTAGAACCAGGCAGCGAATTCCCTGCTACCAGCTTCCCTGTGGCCGGGAAGTGCAAACGTACACGTTTTCGGCCGAAAATGCGTTTACCGGCGAAAACGCATACCACGGCTCTTTCTGAGAGAAAGCAAGCACGGAGGACGAGAATCGCTTTTGCCCTGCGTAGCGTTCCGGGCAGCGGGTAGAACCAGGCAGAGAATTCCCGGCTAGCAGCTTCCCTGTGGCGGGGAAGTGCAAACGTACACGTTTTCGGCCGAAAATGCGTTTTCCCGCGAAAACGCACACCACGGCTCTTTCTGAGAAAAAGCAAGCATGGAGGACGAGAATCGCTTTTGCCCTGCGTAGCGTTCCGGGCAGCGGGTAGAACCAGGCAGAAAATTCCCGGCTAGCAGCTTCCCTGTGGCGGGGAAGTGCAAACGTACACGTTTTCGGCCGAAAACGCGTTTTCCGGCGAAAACGCACACCACGGCTCTTTCTGAGAAAAAGCAAGCACGGAGGACGAGAATCGCTTTTGCCCTGCGTAGCGTTCCGGGCAGCGGGTAGAACCAGGCAGAGAATTCCCGTCTAGCAGCTTCCCTGTGGCGGGGAAGTGCAAACGTACACGTTTTCGGCCGAAAACGCGTTTTCCGGCGAAAACGCACACCACGGCTCTTTCTGAGAAAAAGCAAGCACGGAGGACGAGAATCGCTTTTGCCCTGCGTAGCGTTCCGGGCAGCGGGTAGAACCAGGCAGAGAATTCCCGTCTAGCAGCTTCCCTGTGGCGGGGAAGTGCAAACGTACACGTTTTCGGCCGAAAACGCGTTTACCGGCGAAAACGCACACCACGGCTCTTTCTGAGAAAAAGCAAGCACGGAGGACGAGAATCGCTTTTGCCCTGCGTAGCGTTCCGGGCAGCGGGTAGAACCAGGCAGAGAATTCCCGGCTAGCAGCTTCCCTGTGGCCTGGAAGTGCAAACGTACACGTTTTCGGCCGAAAACGCGTTTTCCGGCGAAAACGCACACCACGGCTCTTTCTGAGAAAAAGCAAGCACGGAGGACGAGAATCGCTTTTGCCCTGCGTAGCGTTCTGAGCAGCGAGTAGAAATAGGCAGCGAATTGCCGGCTAGCAGCTTCCCTGTGGCCGGGAAGTGCAAACGTACACGTTTTCGGCCGAAAACGCGTTTTCCGGCGAAAACGCACACCACGGCTCTTTCTGAGAAAAAGCAAGCACGGAGGACGAGAATCGCTTTTGCCCTGCGTAGCGTTCCCCGCAGCGGGTAGAACCAGGCAGAGAATTCCCTGCTACCAGCTTCCCTGTGGCCGGGAAGTGCAAACGTACACGTTTTCGGCCGAAAACGCGTTTACCGGCGAAAACGCATACCACGGCTCTTTCTGAGAGAAAGCAAGCACGGAGGACGAGAATCGCTTTTGCCCTGCGTAGCGTTCCGGGCAGCGGGTAGAACCAGGCAGAGAATTCCCGGCTAGCAGCTTCCCTGTGGCGGGGAAGTGCAAACGTACACGTTTTCGGCCGAAAATGCGTTTTCCCGCGAAAACGCACACCACGGCTCTTTCTGAGAAAAAGCAAGCATGGAGGACGAGAATCGCTTTTGCCCTGCGTAGCGTTCCGGGCAGCGGGTAGAACCAGGCAGAGAATTCCCGTCTAGCAGCTTCCCTGTGGCGGGGAAGTGCAAACGTACACGTTTTCGGCCGAAAACGCGTTTTCCGGCGAAAACGCACACCACGGCTCTTTCTGAGAAAAAGCAAGCACGGAGGACGAGAATCGCTTTTGCCCTGCGTAGCGTTCCGGGCAGCGGGTAGAACCAGGCAGAGAATTCCCGTCTAGCAGCTTCCCTGTGGCGGGGAAGTGCAAACGTACACGTTTTCGGCCGAAAACGCGTTTTCCGGCGAAAACGCACACCACGGCTCTTTCTGAGAAAAAGCAAGCACGGAGGACGAGAATCGCTTTTGCCCTGCGTAGCGTTCCGGGCAGCGGGTAGAACCAGGCAGAGAATTCCCGTCTAGCAGCTTCCCTGTGGCGGGGAAGTGCAAACGTACACGTTTTCGGCCGAAAACGAGTTTTCCCACGAAAACGCACACCACGGCTCTTTCTGAGAAAAAGCAAGCACGGAGGACGAGAATCGCTTTTGCCCTGCGTAGCGTTCCGGGCAGCGGGTAGAACCAGGCAGAGAATTCCCGGCTAGCAGCTTCCCTGTGGCCTGGAAGTGCAAACGTACACGTTTTTGGCCGAAAACGCGTTTTCCGGCGAAAACGCACACCACGGCTCTTTCTGAGAAAAAGCAAGCACGGAGGACGAGAATCGCTTTTGCCCTGCGTAGCGTTCTGAGCAGCGAGTAGAAATAGGCAGCGAATTGCCGGCTAGCAGCTTCCCTGTGGCCGGGAAGTGCAAACGTACACGTTTTCGGCCGAAAACGCGTTTTCCGGCGAAAACGCACACCACGGCTCTTTCTGAGAAAAAGCAAGCACGGAGGACGAGAATCGCTTTTGCCCTGCGTAGCGTTCCGGGCAGCGGGTAGAACCAGGCAGAGAATTCCCGGCTAGCAGCTTCCCTGTGGCGGGGAAGTGCAAACGTACACGTTTTCGGCCGAAAACGCGTTTTCCGGCGAAAACGCACACCACGGCTCTTTCTGAGAAAAAGCAAGCACGGAGGACGAGAATCGCTTTTGCCCTGCGTAGCGTTCCGGGCAGCGGGTAGAACCAGGCAGAGAATTCCCGGCTAGCAGCTTCCCTGTGGCGGGGAAGTGCAAACGTACACGTTTTCGGGCGAAAACGCGTTTTCCCGCGAAAACGCACACCACGGCTCTTTCTGAGAAAAAGGAAGCACGGAGGACGAGAATCGCTTTTGCCCTGCGTAGTGTTCAGGGCAGCGGGTAGAACCAGGCAGAGAATTCCCGGCTAGCAGCTTCCCTGTGGCCTGGAAGTGCAAACGTACACGTTTTCGGCCGAAAACGCGTTTTCCGGCGAAAACGCACACCACGGCTCTTTCTGAGAAAAAGCAAGCACGGAGGACGAGAATCGCTTTTGCCCTGCGTAGCGTTCCGGGCAGCGGGTAGAACCAGGCAGAGAATTCCCGGCTAGCAGCTTCCCTGTGGCCGGGAAGTGCAAACGTACACGTTTTCGGCCGAAAATGCGTTTTCCCGCGAAAACGCCCACCACGGCTCTTTCTGAGAAAAAGCAAGCATGGAGAACGAGAATCGCTTTTGCCCTGCGTAGCGTTCCGGGCAGCGGGTAGAACCAGGCAGCGAATTCCCTGCTAGCAGCTTCCCTGTGGCCGGGAAGTGCAAACGTACACGTTTTCGGCCGAAAACGCGTTTTGCGGCGAAAACGCACACCACGGCTCTTTCTGAGAAAAAGCAAGCACGGAGGACGAGAATCGCTTTTGCCCTGCGTAGCGTTCTGAGCAGCGGGTAGAAATAGGCAGCGAATTGCCGGCTAGCAGCTTCCCTGTGGCTGGGAAGTGCAAACGTACACGTTTCCGGCCGAAAACGCGTTTTCCGGAGAAAAAGCACACCATGGCTCTTTCTGAGAAAAAGCAAGCACGGAGGACGAGAATCGCTTTTGCCCTGCGTAGCGTTCCGGGCAGCGGGTAGAACCAGGCAGAGAATTCCCGGCTAGCAGCTTCCCTGTGGCGGGGAAGTGCAAACGTACACGTTTTCGGCCGAAAACGCGTTTTCTGGCGAAAACGCACACCACGGCTCTTTCTGAGAAAAAGCAAGCACGGAGGACGAGAATCGCTTTTGCCCTGCGTAGCGTTCTGAGCAGCGGGTAGAAATAGGCAGCGAATTGCCGGCTAGCAGCTTCCCTGTGGCCGGGAAGTGCAAACGTACACGTTTTCGGCCGAAAACTCGTTTTCCGGCGAAAAAGCACACCATGGCTCTCTCTGAGAAAAAGCAAGCACGGAGGACGAGAATCGCTTTTGCCCTGCGTAGCGTTCCGGGCAGCGGGTAGAACCAGGCAGAGAATTCCCGGCTAGCAGCTTCCCTGTGGCCGGGAAGTGCAAACGTACACGTTTTCGGCCGAAAACGCGTTTTCCGGCGAAAACGCACACCACGGCTCTTTCTGAGAAAAAGCAAGCACGGAGGACGAGAATCGCTTTTGCCCTGCGTAGCGTTCCGGGCAGCGGGTAGAACCAGGCAGAGAATTCCCGGCTAGCAGCTTCCCTGTGGCGGGGAAGTGCAAACGTACACGTTTTCGGCCGAAAAGGCGTTTACCGGCGAAAACGCACACCACGGCTCTTTCTGAGAAAAAGCAAGCACGGAGGACGAGAATCGCTTTTGCCCTGCGTAGCGTTCCGGGCAGCGGGTAGAAATAGGCACGAATTGCCGGCTAGCAGCTTCCCTGTGGCCGGGAAGTGCAAACGTACACGTTTTCGGCCGAAAACGCGTTTTCCGGCGAAAAAGCACACCATGGCTCTTTCTGAGAAAAAGCAAGCACGGAGGACGAGAATCGCTTTTGCCCTGCGTAGCGTTCCGGGCAGCGGGTAGAACCAGGCAGAGAATTCCCGGCTAGCAGCTTCCCTGTGGCGGGGAAGTGCAAACGTACACGTTTTCGGCCGAAAACGCGTTTTCCCGCGAAAACGCACACCACGGCTCTTTCTGAGAAAAAGCAAGCACGGAGGACGAGAATCGCTTTTGCCCTGCGTAGCGTTCCGGGCAGCGGGTAGAACCAGGCAGAGAATTCCCGGCTAGCAGCTTCCCTGTGGCGGGGAAGTGCAAACGTACACGTTTTCGGCCGAAAACGCGTTTTCTGGCGAAAACGCACACCACGGCTCTTTCTGAGAAAAAGCAAGCACGGAGGACGAGAATCGCTTTTGCCCTGCGTAGTGTTCCGGGCAGCGGGTAGAACCAGGCAGAGAATTCCCGGCTAGCAGCTTCCCTGTGGCGGGGAAGTGCAAACGTACACGTTTTCGGCCGAAAACGCGTTTTCCGGCGAAAAAGCACACCATGGCTCTTTCTCAGAAAAAGCAAGCACGGAGGACGAGAATCGCTTTTGCCCTGCGTAGCGTTCTGAGCAGCGGGTAGAAATAAGCAGCGAATTGCCGGCTAGCAGCTTCCCTGTGGCCGGGAAGTGCAAACGTACACGTTTTCGGCCGAAAACGCGTTTTCCGGCGAAAAAGCACACCATGGCTCTTTCTGAGAAAAAGCAAGCACGGAGGACGAGAATCGCTTTTGCCCTGCGTAGCGTTCCGGGCAGCGGGTAGAACCAGGCAGAGAATTCCCGTCTAGCAGCTTCCCTGTGGCGGGGAAGTGCAAACGTACACGGTTTCGGCCGAAAACGCGTTTTCCGGCGAAAACACACACCACGGCTCTTTCTGAGAAAAAGCAAGCACGGAGGACGAGAATCGCTTTTGCCCTGCGTAGCGTTCCGGGCAGCGGGTAGAACCAGGCAGAGAATTCCCGGCTAGCAGCTTCCCTGTGGCCGGGAAGTGCAAACGTACACGTTTTCGGCCGAAAACGCGTTTTCCGGCGAAAACGCACACCACGGCTCTTTCTGAGAAAAAGCAAGCACGGAGGACGAGAATGGCTTTTGCCCTGCGTAGCGTTCCGGGCAGCGGGTAGAACCAGGCAGAGAATTCCCGGCTAGCAGCTTCCCTGTGGCGGGGAAGTGCAAACGTACACGTTTTCGGCCGAAAACGCGTTTTCCGGCGAAAACGCACACCACGGCTCTTTCTGAGAAAAAGCAAGCACGGAGGACGAGAATCGCTTTTGCCCTGCGTAGCGTTCGGAGCAGCAGGTAGAAATAGGCAGCGAATTGCCGGCTAGCAGCTTCCCTGTGGCGGGGAAGTGCAAACGTACACGTTTTCGGCCGAAAACGCGTTTTCCGGCGAAAACGCACACCACGGCTCTTTCTGAGAAAAAGCAAGCACGGAGGACGAGAATCGCTTTTGCCCTGCGTAGCGTTCTGAGCAGCGGGTAGAAATAGGCAGCGAATTGCCGTCTAGCAGCTTCCCTGTGGCGGGGAAGTGCAAACGTACACGTTTTCGGCCGAAAACGCGTTTTCCGGCGAAAACGCACACCACGGCTCTTTCTGAGAAAAAGCAAGCACGGAGGACGAGAATCGCTTTTGCCCTGCGTAGCGTTCCGGGCAGCGGGTAGAACCAGGCAGAGAATTCCCGGCTAGCAGCTTCCCTGTGGCCGGGAAGTGCAAACGTACACGTTTTCGGCCGAAAACGCGTTTTCCGGCGAAAACGCACACCACGGCTCTTTCTGAGAAAAAGCAAGCACGGAGGACGAGAATCGCTTTTGCCCTGCGTAGCGTTCCGGGCAGCGGGTAGAACCAGGCAGAGAATTCCCGGCTAGCAGCTTCCCTGTGTCCGGGAAGTGCAAACGTACACGTTTTCGGCCGAAAACGCGTTTTCCGGCGAAAAAACGCACACCACGGCTCTTTCTGAGAAAAAGCAAGCACGGAGGACGAGAATCGCTTTTGCCCTGCGTAGCGTTCCGGGCAGCGGGTAGAACCAGGCAGAGAATTCCCGGCTAGCAGCTTCCCTGTGGCGGGGAAGTGCAAACGTACACGTTTTCGGCTGAAAACGCGTTTTCCGGCGAAAACGCACACCACGGCTCTTTCTGAGAAAAAGCAAGCACGGAGGACGAGAATCGCTTTTGCCCTGCGTAGCGTTCCGGGCAGCGGGTAGAACCAGGCAGAGAATTCCCGGCTAGCAGCTTCCCTGTGGCCGGGAAGTGCAAACGTACACGTTTTCGGCCGAAAACGCGTTTTCCGGCGAAAACGCACACCACGGCTCTTTCTGAGAAAAAGCAAGCACGGAGGACGAGAATCGCTTTTGCCCTGCGTAGCGTTCTGAGCAGCGGGTAGAAATAGGCAGCGAATTGCCGGCTAGCAGCTTCCCTGTGGCCGGGAAGTGCAAACGTACACGTTTCCGGCCGAAAACGCGTTTTCCGGAGAAAAAGCACACCATGGCTCTTTCTGAGAAAAAGCAAGCACGGAGGACGAGAATCGCTTTTGCCCTGCGTAGCGTTCCGGGCAGCGGGTAGAACCAGGCAGAGAATTCCCGGCTAGCAGCTTCCCTGTGGCGGGGAAGTGCAAACGTACACGTTTTCGGCCGAAAACGCGTTTTCCGGCGAAAACGCACACCACGGCTCTTTCTGAGAAAAAGCAAGCACGGAGGACGAGAATCGCTTTTGCCCTGCGTAGCGTTCTGAGCAGCGGGTAGAAATAGGCAGCGAATTGCCGGCTAGCAGCTTCCCTGTGGCCGGGAAGTGCAAACGTACACGTTTTCGGCCGAAAACGCGTTTTCCGGCGAAAACGCACACCACGGCTCTTTCTGAGAAAAAGCAAGCACGGAGGACGAGAATCGCTTTTGCCCTGCGTAGCGTTCCGGGCAGCGGGTAGAACCAGGCAGAGAATTCCCGGCTAGCAGCTTCCCTGTGGCCGGGAAGTGCAAACGTACACGTTTTCGGCCGAAAACACGTTTACCGGCGAAAACGCACACCACGGCTCTTTCTGAGAAAAAGCAAGCACGGAGGACGAGAATCGCTTTTGCCCTGTGTAGCGTTCCGGGCAGCGGGTATAACCAGGCAGAGAATTCCCGGCTAGCAGTTCCCTGTGGCGGGGAAGTGCAAACGTACACGTTTTCGGCCGAAAACGCGTTTTCTGGCGAAAACGCACACCACGGCTCTTTCTGAGAAAAAGCAAGCACGGAGGACGAGAATCGCTTTTGCCCTGCGTAGTGTTCCGGGCAGCGGGTAGAACCAGGCATAGAATTCCCGGCTAGCAGCTTCCCTGTGGCCGGGAAGTGCAAACGTACACGTTTTCGGCCGAAAACGCGTTTTCCGGCGAAAACGCACACCACGGCTCTTTCTGAGAAAAAGCAAGCACGGAGGACGAGAATCGCTTTTGCCCTGCGTAGCGTTCTGAGCAGCGGGTAGAACCAGGCAGAGAATTCCCGGCTAGCAGCTTCCCTGTGGCCGGGAAGTGCAAACGTACAGGTTTTCGGCCGAAAACGCGTTTTCCGGCGAAAACGCACACCACGGCTCTTTCTGAGAAAAAGCAAGCACGGAGGACGAGAATCGCTTTTGCCCTGCGTAGCGTTCCGGGCAGCGGGTAGAACCAGGCAGAGAATTCCCGGCTAGCAGCTTCCCTGTGGCCGGGAAGTGCAAACGTACACGTTTTCGGACGAAAACTCGTTTACCGGCGAAAACGCACACCGCGGCTCTTTCTGAGAAAAAGCAAGCACGGAGGACGAGAATCGCTTTTGCCCTGCGTAGCGTTCCGGGCAGCGGGTAGAACCAGGCAGAGAATTCCCGGCTAGCAGCTTCCCTGTGGCCGGGAAGTGCAAACGTACACGTTTTCGGCCGAAAACGCGTTTTCCGGCGAAAACGCACACCACGGCTCTTTCTGGGAAAAAGCAAGCACGGAGGACGAGAATCGCTTTTGCCCTGCGTAGCGTTCCGGGCAGCGGGTAGAACCAGGCAGAGAATTCCCGTCTAGCAGCTTCCCTGTGGCCGGGAAGTGCAAACGTACACGTTTTCGGCCGAAAACGCGTTTTCCGGCGAAAACGCACACCACGGCTCTTTCTGAGAAAAAGCAAGCACGGAGGACGAGAATCGCTTTTGCCCTGCGTAGCGTTCCGGGCAGCGGGTAGAACCAGGCAGAGAATTCCCGGCTAGCAGCTTCCCTGTGGCGGGGAAGTGCAAACGTACACGTTTTCGGCCGAAAACGCGTTTTCCGGCGAAAACGCACACCACGGCTCTTTCTGAGAAAAAGCAAGCACGGAGGACGTAAATCGCTTTTGCCCTGCGTAGCGTTCCGGGCAGCGGGTAGAACCAGGCAGAGAATTCCCGGCTAGCAGCTTCCCTGTGGCGGGGAAGTGCAAACGTACACGTTTTCGGCCGAAAACGCGTTTACCGGCGAAAACGCACACCACGGCTCTTTCTGAGAAAAAGCAAGCACGGAGGACGAGAATCGCTTTTGCCCTGCGTAGCGTTCCGGGCAGCGGGTAGAACCAGGCAGAGAATTCCCGGCTAGCAGCTTCCCTGTGGCCGGGAAGTGCAAACGTACACGTTTTCGCCGAAAACGCGTTTTCCGGCGAAAACGCACACCACGGTTCTTTCTGAGAAAAAGCAAGCACGGAGGACGAGAATCGCTTTTGCCCTGCGTAGCGTTCCGGGCAGCGGGTAGAACCAGGCAGAGAATTCCCGGCTAGCAGCTTCCCTGTGGCCGGGAAGTGCAAACGTACACGTTTTCGGCCGAAAACGCGTTTACCGGCGAAAACGCACACCACGGCTCTTTCTGAGAAAAAGCAAGCACGGAGGACGAGAATCGCTTTTGCCCTGCGTAGCGTTCCGGGCAGCGGGTAGAACCAGGCAGAGAATTCCCGGCTAGCAGCTTCCCTGTGGCCGGGAAGTGCAAACGTACACGTTTTCGGCCGAAAACGAGTTTTCCCGCGAAAACGCACACCACGGCTATTTCTGAGAAAAAGCAAGCACGGAGGACGAGAATCGCTTTTGCCCTGCGTAGCGTTCCGGGCAGCGGGTAGAACCAGGCAGAGAATTCCCGTCTAGCAGCTTCCCTGTGGCCGGGAAGTGCAAACGTACACGTTTTCGGCCGAAAACGCGTTTTCCGGCGAAAACGCACACCACGGCTCTTTCTGAGAAAAAGCAAGCACGGAGGACGAGAATCGCTTTTGCCCTGCGTAGCGTTCCGGGCAGCGGGTAGAACCAGGCAGAGAATTCCCGGCTAGCAGCTTCCCTGTGGCGGGGAAGTGCAAACGTACACGTTTTCGGCCGAAAACGCGTTTTCCGGCGAAAACGCACACCACGACTCTTTCTGAGAAAAAGCAAGCACGGAGGACGAGAATCGCTTTTGCCCTGCGTAGAGTTCTGAGCAGCGGGTAGAAATTGGCAGCGAATTGCCGGCTAGCAGCTTCCCTGTGGCCGGGAAGTGCAAACGTACACGTTTTCGGCCGAAAACGAGTTTTCCCGCGAAAACGCACACCACGGCTCTTTCTGAGAAAAAGCAAGCACGGAGGACGAGAATCGCTTTTGCCCTGCGTAGCGTTCCTGGCAGCGGGTAGAACCAGGCAGAGAATTCCCGTCTAGCAGCTTCCCTGTGGCCGGGAAGTGCAAACGTACACGTTTTCGGCCGAAAACGCGTTTTCCGGCGAAAACGCACACCACGGCTCTTTCTGAGAAAAAGAAAGCACGGAGGACGAGAACCGCTTTTGCCCTGCGTAGCGTTCCGGGCAGCGGGTATAACCAGGGAGAGAATTCCCGGCTAGCAGCTTCCCTGTGGCGGGGAAGTGCAAACGTACACGTTTTCGGCCGAAAACGCGTTTTCTATCGAAAACGCACACCACGGCTCTTTCTGAGAAAAAGCAAGCACGGAGGACGAGAATCGCTTTTGCCCTGCGTAGTGTTCCGGGCAGCGGGTAGAACCAGGCAGAGAATTCCGGGCTAGCAGCTTCCCTGTGGCCGGGAAGTGCAAACGTACACGTTTTCGCCGAAAACGCGTTTTCCGGCGAAAACGCACACCACGGTTCTTTCTGAGAAAAAGCAAGCACGGAGGACGAGAATCGCTTTTGCCCTGCGTAGCGTTCCGGGCAGCGGGTAGAACCAGGCAGAGAATTCCCGGCTAGCAGCTTCCCTGTGGCCGGGAAGTGCAAACGTACACGTTTTCGGCCGAAAACGAGTTTTCCCGATAAAACGCACACCACGGCTATTTCTGAGAAAAAGCAAGCACGGAGGACGAGAATCGCTTTTGCCCTGCGTAGCGTTCCGGGCAGCGGGTAGAACCAGGCAGAGAATTCCCGGCTAGCAGCTTCCCTGTGGCCGGGAAGTGCAAACGTACACGTTTTCGGCCGAAAACGCGTTTTCCGGCGAAAACGCACACCACGGCTCTTTCTGAGAAAAAGCAAGCACGGAGGACGAGAATCGCTTTTGCCCTGCGTAGCGTTCCGGGCAGCGGGTAGAACCAGGCAGAGAATTCCCGGCTAGCAGCTTCCCTGTGGCGGGGAAGTGCAAACGTACACGTTTTCGGCCGAAAACGCGTTTTCCGGCGAAAACGCACACCACGACTCTTTCTGAGAAAAAGCAAGCACGGAGGACGAGAATCGCTTTTGCCCTGCGTAGAGTTCTGAGCAGCGGGTAGAAATTGGCAGCGAATTGCCGGCTAGCAGCTTCCCTGTGGCCGGGAAGTGCAAACGTACACGTTTTCGGCCGAAAACGAGTTTTCCCGCGAAAACGCACACCACGGCTCTTTCTGAGAAAAAGCAAGCACGGAGGACGAGAATCGCTTTTGCCCTGCGTAGCGTTCCTGGCAGCGGGTAGAACCAGGCAGAGAATTCCCGTCTAGCAGCTTCCCTGTGGCCGGGAAGTGCAAACGTACACGTTTTCGGCCGAAAACGCGTTTTCCGGCGAAAACGCACACCACGGCTCTTTCTGAGAAAAAGCAAGCACGGAGGACGAGAATGGCTTTTGCCCTGCGTAGCGTTCCGGGCAGCGGGTAGAACCAGGCAGAGAATTCCCGGCTAGCAGCTTCCCTGTGGCCGGGAAGTGCAAACGTACACGTTTTCGGCCGAAAACGCGTTTTCCGGCGAAAACGCACACCACGGCTCTTTCTGAGAAAAAGCAAGCACGGAGGACGAGAATCGCTTTTGCCCTGCGTAGCGTTCCTGGCAGCGGGTAGAACCAGGCAGAGAATTCCCGTCTAGCAGCTTCCCTGTGGCCGGGAAGTGCAAACGTACACGTTTTCGGCCGAAAACGCGTTTTCCGGCGAAAACGCACACCACGGCTCTTTCTGAGAAAAAGCAAGCACGGAGGACGAGAATCGCTTTTGCCCTGCGTAGCGTTCCGGGCAGCAGGTAGAACCAGGCAGAGAATTCCCGGCTAGCAGCTTCCCTGTGGCGGGGAAGTGCAAACGTACACGTTTTCGGCCGAAAACGCGTTTTCTGGCGAAAACGCACACCACGGCTCTTTCTGAGAAAAAGCAAGCACAGAGGACGAGAATCGCTTTTGCCCTGCGTAGTGTTCCGGGCAGCGGGTAGAACCAGGCAGAGAATTCCGGGCTAGCAGCTTCCCTGTGGCCGGGAAGTGCAAACGTACACGTTTTCGCCGAAAACACGTTTTCCGGCGAAAACGCACACCACGGCTCTTTCTGAGAAAAAGCAAGCACGGAGGACGAGAATCGCTTTTGCCCTGCGTAGCGTTCCGGGCAGCGGGTAGAACCAGGCACAGAATTCCCGGCTAGCAGCTTCCCTGTGGCGGGGAAGTGCAAACGTACACGTTTTCGGGCGAAAACGCGTTTTCCCGCGAAAACGCACACCACGGCTCTTTCTGAGAAAAAGCAAGCACGGAGGACGAGAATCGCTTTTGCCCTGCGTAGCGTTCCGGGCAGCGGGTAGAACCAGGCAGAGAATTCCCGGCTAGCAGCTTCCCTGTGGCCGGGAAGTGCAAACGTACACGTTTTCGGCCGAAAACGCGTTTACCGGCGAAAACGCACACCACGGCTCTTTCTGAGAAAAAGCAAGCACGGAGGACGAGAATCGCTTTTGCCCTGCGTAGCGTTCCGGGCAGCGGGTAGAACCAGGCAGAGAATTCCCGGCTAGCAGCTTCCCTGTGGCCGGGAAGTGCAAACGTACACGTTTTCGGCCGTAAACGAGTTTTCCCGCGAAAACGCACACCACGGCTCTTTCTGAGAAAAAGCAAGCACGGAGGACGAGAATCGCTTTTGCCCTGCGTAGCGTTCCGGGCAGCGGGTAGAACCAGGCAGAGAATTCCCGGCTAGCAGCTTCCCTGTGGCCGGGAAGTGCAAACGTACACGTTTTCGGCCGAAAACGCGTTTTCCGGCGAAAACGCACACCACGGCTCTTTCTGAGAAAAAGCAAGCACGGAGGACGAGAATCGCTTTTGCCCTGCGTAGCGTTCCGGGCAGCGGGTAGAACCAGGCAGAGAATTCCCGGCTAGCAGCTTCCCTGTGGCGGGGAAGTGCAAACGTACACGTTTTCGGCCGAAAACGCGTTTTCCGGCGAAAACGCACACCACGACTCTTTCTGAGAAAAAGCAAGCACGGAGGACGAGAATCGCTTTTGCCCTGCGTAGAGTTCTGTGCAGCGGGTAGAAATTGGCAGCGAATTGCCGGCTAGCAGCTTCCCTGTGGCCGGGAAGTGCAAACGTACATGTTTTCGGCCGAAAACGAGTTTTCCCGCGAAAACGCACACCACGGCTCTTTCTGAGAAAAAGCAAGCACGGAGGACGAGAATCGCTTTTGACCTGCGTAGCGTTCCTGGCAGCGGGTAGAACCAGGCAGAGAATTCCCGTCTAGCAGCTTCCCTGTGGCGGGGAAGTGCAAACGTACACGTTTTCGGCCGAAAACGCGTTTTCCGGCGAAAACGCACACCACGACTCTTTCTGAGAAAAAGCAAGCACGGAGGACGAGAATCGCTTTTGCCCTGCGTAGAGTTCTGAGCAGCGGGTAGAAATTGGCAGCGAATTGCCGGCTAGCAGCTTCCCTGTGGCCGGGAAGTGCAAACGTACATGTTTTCGGCCGAAAACGAGTTTTCCCGCGAAAACGCACACCACGGCTCTTTCTGAGAAAAAGCAAGCACGGAGGACGAGAATCGCTTTTGACCTGCGTAGCGTTCCTGGCAGCGGGTAGAACCAGGCAGAGAATTCCCGTCTAGCAGCTTCCCTGTGGCCGGGAAGTGCAAACGTACACGTTTTCGGCCGAAAAGGCGTTTACCGGCGAAAACGCACACCACGGCTCTTTCTGAGAAAAAGCAAGCACGGAGGACGAGAATGGCTTTTGCCCTGCGTAGCGTTCCGGGCAGCGGGTAGAACCAGGCAGAGAATTCCCGGCTAGCAGCTTCCCTGTGGCCGGGAAGTGCAAACGTACACGTTTTCGGCTGAAAACGCGTTTTCCGGCGAAAACGCACACCACGGCTCTTTCTGAGAAAAAGCAAGCACGGAGGACGAGAATCGCTTTTGCCCTGCGTAGCGTTCCTGGCAGCGGGTAGAACCAGGCAGAGAATTCCCGTCTAGCAGCTTCCCTGTGGCCGGGAAGTGCAAACGTACACGTTTTCGGCCGAAAACGCGTTTTCCGGCGAAAACGCACACCACGGCTCTTTCTGAGAAAAAGCAAGCACGGAGGACGAGAATCGCTTTTGCCCTGCGTAGCGTTCCGGGCAGCGGGTAGAACCAGGCAGAGAATTCCCGGCTAGCAGCTTCCCTGTGGCGGGGAAGTGCAAACGTACACGTTTTCGGCCGAAAACGCGTTTTCTGGCGAAAACGCACACCACGGCACTTTCTGAGAAAAAGCAAGCACGGAGGACGAGAATCGCTTTTGCCCTGCGTAGTGTTCCGGGCAGCGGGTAGAACCAGGCAGAGAATTCCGGGCTAGCAGCTTCCCTGTGGCCGGGAAGTGCAAACGTACAAGTTTTCGCCGAAAAAACGTTTTCCGGCGAAAACACACACCACGGCTCTTTCTGAGAAAAAGCAAGCACGGAGGACGAGAATCGCTTTTGCCCTGCGTAGCGTTCCGGGCAGCGGGTAGAACCAGGCAGAGAATTCCCGGCTAGCAGCTTCCCTGTGGCCGGGAAGTGCAAACGTACACGTTTTCGGCCGAAAACGCGTTTACCGGCGAAAACGCACACCACGGCTCTTTCTGAGAAAAAGCAAGCACGGAGGACGAGAATGGCTTTTGCCCTGCGTAGCGTTCCGGGCAGCGGGTAGAACCAGGCAGAGAATTCCCGGCTAGCAGCTTCCCTGTGGCCGGGAAGTGCAAACGTACACGTTTTCGGCCGAAAACGCGTTTTCTGGCGAAAACGCACACCACGGCTCTTTCTGAGAAAAAGCAAGCACGGAGGACGAGAATCGCTTTTGCCCTGCGTAGCGTTCCGGGCAGCGGGTAGAACCAGGCAGAGAATTCCCGGCTAGCAGCTTCCCTGTGGCGGGGAAGTGCAAACGTACACGTTTTCGGCCGAAAACGCGTTTTCCGGCGAAAAAGCACACCACGGCTCTTTCTGAGAAAAAGCAAGCACGGAGGACGAGAATCTCTTTTGCCCTGCGTAGCGTTCCGGGCAGCGGGTAGAACCAGGCAGAGAATTCCCGGCTAGCAGCTTCCCTGTGGCGGGGAAGTGCAAACGTACACGTTTTCGGCCGAAAACGCGTTTTCCGGCGAAAACGCACACCACGGCTCTTTCTGAGAAAAAGCAAGCACGGAGGACGAGAATCGCTTTTGCCCTGCGTAGCGTTCCGGGCAGCGGGTATAACCAGGCAGAGAATTCCCGGCTAGCAGCTTCCCTGTGGCGGGGAAGTGCAAACGTACAAGTTTTCGGCCGAAAACGCGTTTACCGGCGAAAACGCACACCACGGCTCTTTCTGAGAAAAAGCAAGCACGGAGGACGAGAATCGCTTTTGCCCTGCGTAGCGTTCCGGGCAGCGGGTAGAACCAGGCAGAGAATTCCCGGCTAGCAGCTTCCCTGTGGCCGGGAAGTGCAAACGTACACGTTTTCGGCCGAAAACGCGTTTTCCGGCGATAAAACGCACACCACGGCTCTTTCTGAGAAAAAGCAAGCACGGAGGACGAGAATCGCTTTTGCCCTGCGTAGCGTTCCTGGCAGCGGGTAGAACCAGGCAGAGAATTCCCGGCTAGCAGCTTCCCTGTGGCCGGGAAGTGCAAACGTACACGTTTTCGGCCGAAAACGCGTTTTCCGGCGAAAACGCACACCACGGCTCTTTCTGAGAAAAAGCAAGCACGGAGGACGAGAATCGCTTTTGCCCTGCGTAGCGTTCCGGGCAGCGGGTAGAACCAGGCAGAGAATTCCCGGCTAGCAGCTTCCCTGTGGCGGGGAAGTGCAAACGTACACGTTTTCGGCCGAAAACGCGTTTTCCCGCGAAAACGCACACCACGGCTCTTTCTGAGAAAAAGCAAGCACGGAGGACGAGAATCGCTTTTGCCCTGCGTAGCGTTCCGGGCAGCGGGTAGAACCAGGCAGAGAATTCCCGGCTAGCAGCTTCCCTGTGGCCGGGAAGTGCAAACGTACACGTTTTCGGCCGAAAACGCGTTTACCGGCGAAAACGCACACCACGGCTCTTTCTGAGAAAAAGCAAGCACGGAGGACGAGAATCGCTTTTGCCCTGCGTAGCGTTCCGGGCAGCGGGTAGAACCAGGCAGAGAATTCCCGGCTAGCAGCTTCCCTGTGGCCGGGAAGTGCAAACGTACACGTTTTCGGCCGAAAACGAGTTTTCCCGCGAAAACGCACACCACGGCTCTTTCTGAGAAAAAGCAAGCACGGAGGACGAGAATCGCTTTTGCCCTGCGTAGCGTTCCGGGCAGCGGGTAGAACCAGGCAGAGAATTCCCGGCTAGCAGCTTCCCTGTGGCCGGGAAGTGCAAACGTACACGTTTTCGGCCGAAAACGCGTTTTCCGGCGAAAACGCACACCACGGCTCTTTCTGCGAAAAAGCAAGCACGGAGGACGAGAATCTCTTTTGCCCTGCGTAGCGTTCCGGGCAGCGGGTAGAACCAGGCAGAGAATTCCCGGCTAGCAGCTTCCCTGTGGCGGGGAAGTGCAAACGTACACGTTTTCGGCCGAAAACGCGTTTTCCGGCGAAAACGCACACCACGACTCTTTCTGAGAAAAAGCAAGCACGGAGGACGAGAATCGCTTTTGCCCTGCGTAGAGTTCTGAGCAGCGGGTAGAAATTGGCAGCGAATTGCCGGCTAGCAGCTTCCCTGTGGCCGGGAAGTGCAAACGTACACGTTTTCGGCCGAAAACGAGTTTTCCCGCGAAAACGCACACCACGGCTCTTTCTGAGAAAAAGCAAGCACGGAGGACGAGAATCGCTTTTGACCTGCGTAGCGTTCCTGGCAGCGGGTAGAACCAGGCAGAGAATTCCCGTCTAGCAGCTTCCCTGTGGCCGGGAAGTGCAAACGTACACGTTTTCGGCCGAAAACGCGTTTTCCGGCGAAAACGCACACCACGGCTCTTTCTGAGAAAAAGCAAGCACGGAGGACGAGAATGGCTTTTGCCCTGCGTAGCGTTCCGGGCAGCGGGTAGAACCAGGCAGAGAATTCCCGGCTAGCAGCTTCCCTGTGGCCGGGAAGTGCAAACGTACACGTTTTCGGCTGAAAACGCGTTTTCCGGCGAAAACGCACACCACGGCTCTTTCTGAGAAAAAGCAAGCACGGAGGACGAGAATCGCTTTTGCCCTGCGTAGCGTTCCTGGCAGCGGGTAGAACCAGGCAGAGAATTCCCGTCTAGCAGCTTCCCTGTGGCCGGGAAGTGCAAACGTACACGTTTTCGGCCGAAAACGCGTTTTCCGGCGAAAACGCACACCACGGCTCTTTCTGAGAAAAAGCAAGCACGGAGGACGAGAATCGCTTTTGCCCTGCGTAGCGTTCCGGGCAGCGGGTAGAACCAGGCAGAGAATTCCCGGCTAGCAGCTTCCCTGTGGCGGGGAAGTGCAAACGTACACGTTTTCGGCCGAAAACGCGTTTTCCGGCGAAAAAGCACACCACGGCTCTTTCTGAGAAAAAGCAAGCACGGAGGACGAGAATCTCTTTTGCCCTGCGTAGCGTTCCGGGCAGCGGGTAGAACCAGGCAGAGAATTCCCGGCTAGCAGCTTCCCTGTGGCGGGGAAGTGCAAACGTACACGTTTTCGGCTGAAAACGCGTTTTCCGGCGAAAACGCACACCACGGCTCTTTCTGAGAAAAAGCAAGCACGGAGGACGAGAATCGCTTTTGCCCTGCGTAGCGTTCCGGGCAGCGGGTATAACCAGGCAGAGAATTCCCGGCTAGCAGCTTCCCTGTGGCGGGGAAGTGCAAACGTACAAGTTTTCGGCCGAAAACGCGTTTACCGGCGAAAACGCACACCACGGCTCTTTCTGAGAAAAAGCAAGCACGGAGGACGAGAATCGCTTTTGCCCTGCGTAGCGTTCCGGGCAGCGGGTAGAACCAGGCACAGAATTCCCGGCTAGCAGCTTCCCTGTGGCGGGGAAGTGCAAACGTACACGTTTTCGGCCGAAAACGCGTTTTCTGGCGAAAACGCACACCACGGCTCTTTCTGAGAAAAAGCAAGCACGGAGGACGAGAATCGCTTTTGCCCTGCGTAGTGTTCCGGGCAGCGGGTAGAACCAGGCAGAGAATTCCCGTCTAGCAGCTTCCCTGTGGCCGGGAAGTGCAAACGTACACGTTTTCGGCCGAAAACGCGTTTTCCGGCGAAAACGCACACCACGGCTCTTTCTGAGAAAAAGCAAGCACGGAGGACGAGAATCGCTTTTGCCCTGCGTAGCGTTCCGGGCAGCGGGTAGAACCAGGCAGAGAATTCCCAGCTAGCAGCTTCCCTGTGGCGGGGAAGTGCAAACGTACACGTTTTCGGCCGAAAACGCGTTTTCTGGCGAAAACGCACACCACGGCTCTTTCTGAGAAAAAGCAAGCACGGAGGACGAGAATCGCTTTTGCCCTGCGTAGTTTTCCGGGCAGCGGGTAGAACCAGGCAGAGAATTCCGGGCTAGCAGCTTCCCTGTGGCCGGGAAGTGCAAACGTACACGTTTTCGCCGAAAAAACGTTTTCCGGCGAAAACACACACCACGGCTCTTTCTGAGAAAAAGCAAGCACGGAGGACGAGAATCGCTTTTGCCCTGCGTAGCGTTCCGGGCAGCGGGTAGAACCAGGCAGAGAATTCCCGGCTAGCAGCTTCCCTGTGGCCGGGAAGTGCAAACGTACACGTTTTCGGCCGAAAACGCGTTTACCGGCGAAAACTCACACCACGGCTCTTTCTGAGAAAAAGCAAGCACGGAGGACGAGAATGGCTTTTGCCCTGCGTAGCGTTCCGGGCAGCGGGTAGAACCAGGCAGAGAATTCCCGGCTAGCAGCTTCCCTGTGGCCGGGAAGTGCAAACGTACACGTTTTCGGCCGAAAACGCGTTTTCTGGCGAAAACGCACACCACGGCTCTTTCTGAGAAAAAGCAAGCACGGAGGACGAGAATCGCTTTTGCCCTGCGTAGCGTTCCGGGCAGCGGGTAGAACCAGGCAGAGAATTCCCGGCTAGCAGCTTCCCTGTGGCGGGGAAGTGCAAACGTACACGTTTTCGGCCGAAAACGCGTTTTCCGGCGAAAAAGCACACCACGGCTCTTTCTGAGAAAAAGCAAGCACGGAGGACGAGAATCTCTTTTGCCCTGCGTAGCGTTCCGGGCAGCGGGTAGAACCAGGCAGAGAATTCCCGGCTAGCAGCTTCCCTGTGGCGGGGAAGTGCAAACGTACACGTTTTCGGCCGAAAACGCGTTTTCCGGCGAAAACGCACACCACGGCTCTTTCTGAGAAAAAGCAAGCACGGAGGACGAGAATCGCTTTTGCCCTGCGTAGCGTTCCGGGCAGCGGGTATAACCAGGCAGAGAATTCCCGGCTAGCAGCTTCCCTGTGGCGGGGAAGTGCAAACGTACAAGTTTTCGGCCGAAAACACGTTTACCGGCGAAAACGCACACCACGGCTCTTTCTGAGAAAAAGCAAGCACGGAGGACGAGAATCGCTTTTGCCCTGCGTAGCGTTCCGGGCAGCGGGTAGAACCAGGCAGAGAATTCCCGGCTAGCAGCTTCCCTGTGGCGGGGAAGTGCAAACGTACACGTTTTCGGCCGAAAACGCGTTTTCTCGCGAAAACGCACACCACGGCTCTTTCTGAGAAAAAGCAAGCACGGAGGACGAGAATCGCTTTTGCCCTGCGTAGTGTTCCGGGCAGCGGGTAGAACCAGGCAGAGAATTCCCGGCTAGCAGCTTCCCTGTGGCCGGGAAGTGCAAACGTACACGTTTTCGGCCGAAAACGCGTTTTCCGGCGATAAAACGCACACCACGGCTCTTTCTGAGAAAAAGCAAGCACGGAGGACGAGAATCGCTTTTGCCCTGCGTAGCGTTCCGGGCAGCGGGTAGAACCAGGCAGAGAATTCCCGGCTAGCAGCTTCCCTGTGGCGGGGAAGTGCAAACGTACACGTTTTCGGCCGAAAACGCGTTTTCCCGCGAAAACGCACACCACGGCTCTTTCTGAGAAAAAGCAAGCACGGAGGACGAGAATCGCTTTTGCCCTGCGTAGCGTTCCGGGCAGCGGGTAGAACCAGGCAGAGAATTCCCGTCTAGCAGCTTCCAGGTGGCCGGGAAGTGCAAACGTACACGTTTTCGGCCGAAAACGCGTTTTCCGGCGAAAACGCACACCACGGCTCTTTCTGAGAAAAAGCAAGCACGGAGGACGAGAATCGCTTTTGCCCTGCGTAGTGTTCTGAGCAGCGGGTAGAACCAGGCAGAGAATTCCCGGCTAGCAGCTTCCCTGTGGCGGGGAAGTGCAAACGTACACGTTATCGGCCGAAAACGCGTTTTCCGGCGAAAACGCACACCACGGCTCTTTCTGAGAAAAAGCAAGCACGGAGGACGAGAATCGCTTTTGCCCTCCGTAGCGTTCCGGGCAGCGGGTAGAACCAGGCAGAGAATTCCCGGCTAGCAGCTTCCCTGTGGCCGGGAAGTGCAAACGTACACGTTTTCGGCCGAAAACGCGTTTTCCCGCGAAAACGCACACCACGGCTCTTTCTGAGAAAAAGCAAGCACGGAGGACGAGAATCGCTTTTGCCCTGCGTAGCGTTCTGAGCAGCGGGTAGAAATAGGCAGCGAATTGCCGGCTAGCAGCTTCCCTGTGGCCGGGAAGTGCAAACGTACACGTTTCCGGCCGAAAACGCGTTTTCCGGAGAAAAAGCACACCATGGCTCTTTCTGAGAAAAAGCAAGCACGGAGGACGAGAATCGCTTTTGCCCTGCGTAGCGTTCCGGGCAGCGGGTAGAACCAGGCAGAGAATTCCCGGCTAGCAGCTTCCCTGTGGCCGGGAAGTGCAAACGTACACGTTTTCGGCCGAAAACGCGTTTTCCGGCGAAAAAGCACACCATGGCTCTTTCTGAGAAAAAGCAAGCACGGAGGACGAGAATCGCTTTTGCCCTGCGTAGCGTTCCGGGCAGCGGGTAGAACCAGGCAGCGAATTGCCGGCTAGCAGCTTCCCTGTGGCGGGGAAGTGCAAACGTACACGTTTTCGGCCGAAAACGCGTTTTCCGGCGAAAACGCACACCACGGCTCTTTCTGAGAAAAAGCAAGCACGGAGGACGAGAATCGCTTTTGCCCTGCGTAGCGTTCCGGGCAGCGGGTAGAACCAGGCAGAGAATTCCCGGCTAGCAGCTTCCCTGTGGCGGGGAAGTGCAAACGTACACGTTTTCGGCCGAAAACACGTTTACCGGCGAAAACGCACACCACGGCTCTTTCTGAGAAAAAGCAAGCACGGAGGACGAGAATCGCTTTTGCCCTGCGTAGCGTTCCGGGCAGCGGGTATAACCAGGCAGAGAATTCCCGGCTAGCAGCTTCCCTGTGGCGGGGTAGTGCAAACGTACACGTTTTCGGCCGAAAACGCGTTTTCTGGCGAAAACGCACACCACGGCTCTTTCTGAGAAAAAGCAAGCACGGAGGACGAGAATCGCTTTTGCCCTGCGTAGCGTTCCGGGCAGCAGGTAGAACCAGGCAGAGAATTCCGGGCTAGCAGCTTCCCTGTGGCCGGGAAGTGCAAACGTACACGTTTTCGCCGAAAACGCGTTTTCCGGCGAAAACGCACACCACGGCTCTTTCTGAGAAAAAGCAAGCACGGAGGACGAGAATCGCTTTTGCCCTGCGTAGCGTTCCGGGCAGCGGGTAGAACCAGGCAGAGAATTCCCGGCTAGCAGCTTCCCTGTGGCCGGGAAGTGCAAACGTACACGTTATCGGCCGAAAACGCGTTTTCCGGCGAAAACGCACACCACGGCTCTTTCTGAGAAAAAGCAAGCACGGAGGACGAGAATCGCTTTTGCCCTGCGTAGCGTTCCGGGCAGCGGGTAGAACCAGGCAGAGAATTCCCGGCTAGCAGCTTCCCTGTGGCCGGGAAGTGCAAACGTACACGTTTTCGGCCGAAAACGCGTTTTCCGGCGAAAACGCACACCACGGCTCTTTCTGAGAAAAAGCAAGCACGGAGGACGAGAATCGCTTTTGCCCTGCGTAGCGTTCCGGGCAGCGGGTAGAACCAGGCAGAGAATTCCCGGCTAGCAGCTTCCCTGTGGCGGGGAAGTGCAAACGTACACGTTTTCGGCCGAAAACGCGTTTTCCGGCGAAAACGCACACCACGACTCTTTCTGAGAAAAAGCAAGCACGGAGGACGAGAATCGCTTTTGCCCTGCGTAGAGTTCTGAGCAGCGGGTAAAACCAGGCAGAGAATTCCCGGCTAGCAGCTTCCCTGTGGCGGGGAAGTGCAAACGTACACGTTTTCGGCCGAAAACGCGTTTTCCGGCGAAAACGCACACCACGGCTCTTTCTGAGAAAAAGCAAGCACGGAGGACGAGAATCGCTTTTGCCCTGCGTAGCGTTCCGGGCAGCGGGTAGAACCAGGCAGAGAATTCCCGGCTAGCAGCTTCCCTGTGGCCGGGAAGTGCAAACGTACACGTTTTCGGCCGAAAACACGTTTTCCGGCGAAAACGCACACCACGACTCTTTCTGAGAAAAAGCAAGCACGGAGGAGGAGAATCGCTTTTGCCCTGCGTAGAGTTCTGAGCAGCGGGTAGAAATAGGCAGCGAATTGCCGGCTAGCAGCTTCCCTGTGGCCGGGAAGTGCAAACGTACACGTTTTCGGCCGAAAACGCGTTTTCCGGCGAAAACGCACACCACGGCTCTTTCTGAGAAAAAGCAAGCACGGAGGACGAGAATCGCTTTTGCCCTGCGTAGCGTTCCTGGCAGCGGGTAGAACCAGGCAGAGAATTCCCGTCTAGCAGCTTCCCTGTGGCGGGGAAGTGCAAACGTACACGTTTTCGGCCGAAAACGCGTTTTCCGGCGAAAACGCACACCACGGCTCTTTCTGAGAAAAAGCAAGCACGGAGGACGAGAATCGCTTTTGCCCTGCGTAGCGTTCCGGGCAGCGGGTAGAACCAGGCAGAGAATTCCCGGCTAGCAGCTTCCCTGTGGCCGGGAAGTGCAAACGTACACGTTTTCGGCCGAAAACGCGTTTTCCGGCGAAAACGCACACCACGGCTCTTTCTGAGAAAAAGCAAGCACGGAGGACGAGAATCGCTTTTGCCCTGCGTAGCGTTCCGGGCAGCGGGTAGAACCAGGCAGAGAATTCCCGGCTAGCAGCTTCCCTGTGGCCGGGAAGTGCAAACGTACACGTTTTCGGCCGAAAACGCGTTTTCCGGCGAAAACGCACACCACGGCTCTTTCTGAGAAAAAGCAAGCACGGAGGACGAGAATCGCTTTTGCCCTGCGTAGCGTTCCGGGCAGCGGGTAGAACCAGGCAGAGAATTCCCGGCTAGCAGCTTCCCTGTGGCGGGGAAGTGCAAACGTACACGTTTTCGGCCGAAAACGCGTTTTCTGGCGAAAACGCACACCACGGCTCTTTCTGAGAAAAAGCAAGAACGGAGGACGAGAATCGCTTTTGCCCTGCGTAGTGTTCCGGGCAGCGGGTAGAACCAGGCAGAGAATTCCCGGCTAGCAGCTTCCCTGTGGTCGGGAAGTGCAAACGTACACGTTTTCGGCCGAAAACGCGTTTTCCGGCGAAAACGCACACCACGGCACTTTCTGAGAAAAAGCAAGCACGGAGGACGAGAATCGCTTTTGCCCTGCGTAGCGTTCCTGGCAGCGGGTAGAACCAGGCAGAGAATTCCCGTCTAGCAGCTTCCCTGTGGCGGGGAAGTGCAAACGTACACGTTTTCGGCCGAAAACGCGTTTTCCGGTGAAAACGCACACCACGGCTCTTTCTGAGAAAAAGCAAGCACGGAGGACGAGAATCGCTTTTGCCCTGCGTAGCGTTCCGGGCAGCGGGTAGAACCAGGCAGAGAATTCCCGGCTAGCAGCTTCCCTGTGGCCGGAAGTGCAAACGTACACGTTTTCGGCCGAAAACGCGTTTTCTGGCGAAAACGCACACCACGGCTCTTTCTGAGAAAAAGCAAGCACGGAGGACGAGAATCGCTTTTGCCATGCGTAGCGTTCCGGGCAGCGGGTAGAACCAGGCAGAGAATTCCCGGCTAGCAGCTTCCCTGTGGCGGGGAAGTGCAAACGTACACGTTTTCGGCCGAAAACGCGTTTTCCGGCGAAAACGCACACCACGGCTCTTTCTGAGAAAAAGCAAGCACGGAGGACGAGAATCGCTTTTGCCCTGCGTAGCGTTCCTGGCAGCGGGTAGAACCAGGCAGAGAATTCCCGTCTAGCAGCTTCCCTGTGGCGGGGAAGTGCAAACGTACACGTTTTCGGCCGAAAACGCGTTTTCCGGCGAAAACGCACACCACGGCTCTTTCTGAGAAAAAGCAAGCACGGAGGACGAGAATCGCTTTTGCCCTGCGTAGCGTTCCTGGCAGCGGGTAGAACCAGGCAGAGAATTCCCGTCTAGCAGCTTCCCTGTGGCGGGGTAGTGCAAACGTACACGTTTTCGGCCGAAAACGCGTTTTCTGGCGAAAACGCACACCACGGCTCTTTCTGAGAAAAAGCAAGCACGGAGGACGAGAATCGCTTTTGCCCTGCGTAGCGTTCCGGGCAGCAGGTAGAACCAGGCAGAGAATTCCCGGCTAGCAGCTTCCCTGTGGCCGGGAAGTGCAAACGTACACGTTTTCGCCGAAAACACGTTTTCCGGCGAAAACGCACACCACGGCTCTTTCTGAGAAAAAGCAAGCACGGAGGACGAGAATCGCTTTTGCCCTGCGTAGCGTTCCGGGCAGCGGGTAGAACCAGGCAGAGAATTCCCGGCTAGCAGCTTCCCTGTGGCCGGGAAGTGCAAACGTACACGTTTTCGGACGAAAACGCGTTTACCGGCGAAAACGCACACCGCGGCTCTTTCTGAGAAAAAGCAAGCACGGAGGACGAGAATCGCTTTTGCCCTGCGTAGCGTTCCGGGCAGCGGGTAGAACCAGGCAGAGAATTCCCGGCTAGCAGCTTCCCTGTGGCGGGGAAGTGCAAACGTACACGTTTTCGGCCGAAAACACGTTTTCTGGCGAAAACGCACACCACGGCTCTTTCTGAGAAAAAGCAAGCACGGAGGACGAGAATCGCTTTTGCCCTGCGTAGTGTTCCGGGCAGCGGGTAGAACCAGGCAGAGAATTCCCGGCTAGCAGCTTCCCTGTGGCCGGGAAGTGCAAACGTACACGTTTTCGCCGAAAACGCGTTTTCCGGCGAAAACGCACACCACGGCTCTTTCTGAGAAAAAGCAAGCACGGAGGACGAGAATCGCTTTTGCCCTGCGTAGCGTTCCGGGCAGCGGGTAGAACCAGGCAGAGAATTCCCGGCTAGCAGCTTCCCTGTGGCCGGGAAGTGCAAACGTACACGTTTTCGGCCGAAAATGCGTTTTCCGGCGAAAACGCACACCACGGCTCTTTCTGAGAAAAAGCAAGCACGGAGGACGAGAATCGCTTTTGCCCTGCGTAGCGTTCCGGGCAGCGGGTAGAACCAGGCAGAGAATTCCCGGCTAGCAGCTTCCCTGTGGCCGGGAAGTGCAAACGTACACGTTTTCGGCCGAAAACGCGTTTTCCGGCGAAAACGCACACCACGGCTCTTTCTGAGAAAAAGCAAGCACGGAGGACGAGAATCGCTGTTGCCCTGCGTAGCGTTCCGGGCAGCGGGTAGAACCAGGCAGAGAATTCCCGGCTAGCAGCTTCCCTGTGGCGGGGAAGTGCAAACGTACACGTTTTCGGCCGAAAACGCGTTTTGCGGCGAAAACGCACACCACGGCTCTTTCTGAGAAAAAGCAAGCACGGAGGACGAGAATCGCTTTTACCCTGCGTAGAGTTCTGAGCAGCGGGTAGAAATAGGCAGCGAATTGCCGGCTAGCAGCTTCCATGTGGCCGGGAAGTGCAAACGTACACGTTTTCGGCCGAAAACGCGTTTTCGGGCGAAAACGCACACCACGGCTCTTTCTGAGAAAAAGCAAGCACGGAGGACGAGAATCGCTTTTGCCCTGCGTAGCGTTCCTGGCAGCGGGTAGAACCAGGCAGAGAATTCCCGTTTAGCAGCTTCCCTGTGGCGGGGAAGTGCAAACGTACACGTTTTCGGCCGAAAACGCGTTTTCCGGCGAAAACGCACACCACGGCTCTTTCTGAGAAAAAGCAAGCACGGAGGACGAGAATCGCTTTTGCCCTGCGTAGCGTTCCGGGCAGCGGGTAGAACCAGGCAGCGAATTGCCGGCTAGCAGCTTCCCTGTGGCGGGGAAGTGCAAACGTACACGTTTTCGGCCGAAAACGCGTTTTCTGGCGAAAACGCACACCACGGCTCTTTCTGAGAAAAAGCAAGCACGGAGGACGAGAATCGCTTTTGCCCTGCGTAGTGTTCCGGGCAGCGGGTAGAACCAGGCAGAGAATTCCGGGCTAGCAGCTTCCCTGTGGCCGGGAAGTGCAAACGTACACGTTTTCGCCGAAAACGCGTTTTCCGGCGAAAACGCACACCACGGCTCTTTCTGAGAAAAAGCAAGCACGGAGGACGAGAATCGCTTTTGCCCTGCGTAGCGTTCCGGGCAGCGGGTAGAACCAGGCAGAGAATTCCCGGCTAGCAGCTTCCCTGTGGCCGGGAAGTGCAAACGTACACGTTTTCGGCCGAAAACGCGTTTACCGGCGAAAACGCACACCACGGCTCTTTCTGAGAAAAAGCAAGCACGGAGGACGAGAATCGCTTTTGCCCTGCGTAGCGTTCCGGGCAGCGGGTAGAACCAGGCAGAGAATTCCCGGCTAGCAGCTTCCCTGTGGCCGGGAAGTGCAAACGTACACGTTATCGGCCGAAAACGCGTTTTCCGGCGAAAACGCACACCACGGCTCTTTCTGAGAAAAAGCAAGCACGGAGGACGAGAATCGCTTTTGCCCTGCGTAGCGTTCCGGGCAGCGGGTAGAACCAGGCAGAGAATTCCCGGCTAGCAGCTTCCCTGTGGCCGGGAAGTGCAAACGTACACGTTTTCGGCCGAAAACGCGTTTTCCGGCGAAAACGCACACCACGGCTCTTTCTGAGAAAAAGCAAGCACGGAGGACGAGAATCGCTTTTGCCCTGCGTAGCGTTCCGGGCAGCGGGTAGAACCAGGCAGAGAATTCCCGGCTAGCAGCTTCCCTGTGGCGGGGAAGTGCAAACGTACACGTTTTCGGCCGAAAACGCGTTTTCCGGCGAAAACGCACACCACGACTCTTTCTGAGAAAAAGCAAGCACGGAGGACGAGAATCGCTTTTGCCCTGCGTAGAGTTCTGAGCAGCGGGTAAAACCAGGCAGAGAATTCCCGGCTAGCAGCTTCCCTGTGGCGGGGAAGTGCAAACGTACACGTTTTCGGCCGAAAACGCGTTTTCCGGCGAAAACGCACACCACGGCTCTTTCTGAGAAAAAGCAAGCACGGAGGACGAGAATCGCTTTTGCCCTGCGTAGCGTTCCGGGCAGCGGGTAGAACCAGGCAGAGAATTCCCGGCTAGCAGCTTCCCTGTGGCCGGGAAGTGCAAACGTACACGTTTTCGGCCGAAAACACGTTTTCCGGCGAAAACGCACACCACGACTCTTTCTGAGAAAAAGCAAGCACGGAGGAGGAGAATCGCTTTTGCCCTGCGTAGAGTTCTGAGCAGCGGGTAGAAATAGGCAGCGAATTGCCGGCTAGCAGCTTCCCTGTGGCCGGGAAGTGCAAACGTACACGTTTTCGGCCGAAAACGCGTTTTCCGGCGAAAACGCACACCACGGCTCTTTCTGAGAAAAAGCAAGCACGGAGGACGAGAATCGCTTTTGCCCTGCGTAGCGTTCCTGGCAGCGGGTAGAACCAGGCAGAGAATTCCCGTCTAGCAGCTTCCCTGTGGCGGGGAAGTGCAAACGTACACGTTTTCGGCCGAAAACGCGTTTTCCGGCGAAAACGCACACCACGGCTCTTTCTGAGAAAAAGCAAGCACGGAGGACGAGAATCGCTTTTGCCCTGCGTAGCGTTCCGGGCAGCGGGTAGAACCAGGCAGAGAATTCCCGGCTAGCAGCTTCCCTGTGGCCGGGAAGTGCAAACGTACACGTTTTCGGCCGAAAACGCGTTTTCCGGCGAAAACGCACACCACGGCTCTTTCTGAGAAAAAGCAAGCACGGAGGACGAGAATCGCTTTTGCCCTGCGTAGCGTTCCGGGCAGCGGGTAGAACCAGGCAGAGAATTCCCGGCTAGCAGCTTCCCTGTGGCCGGGAAGTGCAAACGTACACGTTTTCGGCCGAAAACGCGTTTTCCGGCGAAAACGCACACCACGGCTCTTTCTGAGAAAAAGCAAGCACGGAGGACGAGAATCGCTTTTGCCCTGCGTAGCGTTCCGGGCAGCGGGTAGAACCAGGCAGAGAATTCCCGGCTAGCAGCTTCCCTGTGGCGGGGAAGTGCAAACGTACACGTTTTCGGCCGAAAACGCGTTTTCTGGCGAAAACGCACACCACGGCTCTTTCTGAGAAAAAGCAAGAACGGAGGACGAGAATCGCTTTTGCCCTGCGTAGTGTTCCGGGCAGCGGGTAGAACCAGGCAGAGAATTCCCGGCTAGCAGCTTCCCTGTGGTCGGGAAGTGCAAACGTACACGTTTTCGGCCGAAAACGCGTTTTCCGGCGAAAACGCACACCACGGCACTTTCTGAGAAAAAGCAAGCACGGAGGACGAGAATCGCTTTTGCCCTGCGTAGCGTTCCTGGCAGCGGGTAGAACCAGGCAGAGAATTCCCGTCTAGCAGCTTCCCTGTGGCGGGGAAGTGCAAACGTACACGTTTTCGGCCGAAAACGCGTTTTCCGGTGAAAACGCACACCACGGCTCTTTCTGAGAAAAAGCAAGCACGGAGGACGAGAATCGCTTTTGCCCTGCGTAGCGTTCCGGGCAGCGGGTAGAACCAGGCAGAGAATTCCCGGCTAGCAGCTTCCCTGTGGCCGGAAGTGCAAACGTACACGTTTTCGGCCGAAAACGCGTTTTCTGGCGAAAACGCACACCACGGCTCTTTCTGAGAAAAAGCAAGCACGGAGGACGAGAATCGCTTTTGCCATGCGTAGCGTTCCGGGCAGCGGGTAGAACCAGGCAGAGAATTCCCGGCTAGCAGCTTCCCTGTGGCGGGGAAGTGCAAACGTACACGTTTTCGGCCGAAAACGCGTTTTCCGGCGAAAACGCACACCACGGCTCTTTCTGAGAAAAAGCAAGCACGGAGGACGAGAATCGCTTTTGCCCTGCGTAGCGTTCCTGGCAGCGGGTAGAACCAGGCAGAGAATTCCCGTCTAGCAGCTTCCCTGTGGCGGGGAAGTGCAAACGTACACGTTTTCGGCCGAAAACGCGTTTTCCGGCGAAAAATCACACCATGGCTCTTTCTGAGAAAAAGCAAGCACGGAGGACGAGAATCGCTTTTGCCCTGCGTAGCGCTCCGGGCAGCGGGTAGAACCAGGCAGAGAATTCCCGGCTAGCAGCTTCCCTGTGGCGGGGAAGAGCAAACGTACACGTTTTCGGCCGAAAACGCGTTTACCGACGAAAACGCACACCACGGCTCTTTCTGAGAAAAAGCAAGCACGGAGGACGAGAATCGCTTTTGCCCTGCGTAGCGTTCCGGGCAGCGGGTAGAACCAGGCAGAGAATTCCCGGCTAGCAGCTTCCCTGTGGCCGGGAAGTGCAAACGTATACGTTTTCGGCCGAAAACCCGTTTACCGGCGAAAACGCACACCACGGCTCTTTCTGAGAAAAAGCAAGCACGGAGGACGAGAATCGCTTTTGCCCTGCGTAGTGTTCCGGGCAGCGGGTAGAAATAGGCAGAGAATTCCCGGCTAGCAGCTTCCCTGTGGCCGGGAAGTGCAAACGTACACGTTTTCGGCCGAAAACGGGTTTTCCGGCGAAAACGCACACCACGGCTCTTTCTGAGAAAAAGCAAGCACGGAGGACGAGAATCGCTTTTGCCCTGCGTAGCGTTCCGGGCAGCGGGTAGAACCAGGCAGAGAATTCCCGGCTAGCAGCTTCCCTGTGGCCGGGAAGTGCAAACGTACACGTTTTCGGCCGAAAACGCGTTTTCTAGCGAAAACGCACACCACGGCTCTTTCTGAGAAAAAGCAAGCACGGAGGACGAGAATCGCTTTTGCCCTGCGTAGTGTTCCGGGCAGCGGGTAGAACCAGGCAGAGAATTCCCGGCTAGCAGCTTCCCTGTGGCCGGGAAGTGCAAACGTACACGTTTTCGGCCGAAAACGCGTTTTCCGGCGAAAACGCACACCACGGCTCTTTCTGAGAAAAAGCAAGCACGGAGGACGAGAATCGCTTTTGCCCTGCGTAGCGTTCCGGGCAGCGGGTAGAACCAGGCAGAGAATTCCCGGCTAGCAGCTTCCCTGTGGCGGGGAAGTGCAAACGTACACGTTTTCGGCCGAAAACGCGTTTTCCGGCGAAAACGCACACCACGGTTCTTTCTGAGAAAAAGCAAGCACGGAGGACGAGAATCGCTTTTGCCCTGCGTAGCGTTCTGAGCAGCGGGTAGAAATAGGCAGCGAATTGCCGGCTAGCAGCTTCCCTGTGGCCGGGAAGTGCAAACGTACACGTTTTCGGACGAAAACGCGTTTTCCCGCGAAAACGCACACCACGGCTCTTTCTGAGAAAAAGCAAGCACGGAGGACGAGAATCGCTTTTGCCCTGCGTAGCGTTCCGGGCAGCGGGTAGAACCAGGCAGAGAATTCCCGGCTAGCAGCTTCCCTGTGGCGGGGAAGTGCAAACGTACACGTTTTCGGCCGAAAACGCGTTTTCTGGCGAAAACGCACACCACGGCTCTTTCTGAGAAAAAGCAAGCACGGAGGACGAGAATCGCTTTTGCCCTGCGTAGTGTTCCGGGCAGCGGGTAGAACCAGGCAGAGAATTCCCGGCTAGCAGCTTCCCTGTGGCGGGGAAGTGCAAACGTACACGTTTTCGGCCGAAAACGCGTTTTCCCGCGAAAACGCACACCACGGCACTTTCTGAGAAAAAGCAAGCACGGAGGACGAGAACCGCTTTTGCCCTGCGTAGCGTTCTGAGCAGCGGGTAGAACCAGGCAGAGAATTCCCGGCTAGCAGCTTCCCTGTGGCCGGGAAGTGCAAACGTACACGTTTTCGGCCGAAAACGAGTTTTCCCGCGAAAACGCACACCACGGCTCTTTCTGAGAAAAAGCAAGCACGGAGGACGAGAATCGCTTTTGCCCTGCGTAGCGTTCCGGGCAGCGGGTAGAACCAGGCAGAGAATTCCCGGCTAGCAGCTTCCCTGTGGCGGGGAAGTGCAAACCTACACGTTTTCGGCCGAAAACGCATTTTCCGGCGAAAAAGCACACCATGGCTCTTTCTGAGAAAAAGCAAGCACGGAGGACGAGAATCGCTTTTGCCCTGCGTAGCGTTCCGGGCAGCGGGTAGAACCAGGCAGAGAATTCCCGTCTAGCAGCTTCCCTGTGGCGGGGAAGTGCAAACGTACACGTTTTCGGCCGAAAACGCGTTTTCCGGCGAAAACGCACACCACGGCTCTTTCTGAGAAAAAGCAAGCACGGAGGACGAGAATCGCTTTTGCCCTGCGTAGCGTTCTGAGCAGCGGGTAGAAATAGGCAGCGAATTGCCGGCTAGCAGCTTCCCTGTGGCCGGGAAGTGCAAACGTACACGTTTTCGGCCGAAAACGCGTTTTCCGGCGAAAACGCACACCACGGCTCTTTCTGAGAAAAAGCAAGCACGGAGGACGAGAATCGCTTTTGCCCTGCGTAGCGTTCCGGGCAGCGGGTAGAACCAGGCAGAGAATTCCCGGCTAGCAGCTTCCCTGTGGCGGGGAAGTGCAAACGTACACGTTTTCGGCCGAAAACGCGTTTTCCGGCGAAAACGCACACCACGGCTCTTTCTGAGAAAAAGCAAGCACGGAGGACGAGAATCGCTTTTGCCCTGCGTAGCGTTCTGAGCAGCGGGTAGAAATAGGCAGCGAATTGCCGGCTAGCAGCTTCCCTGTGGCCGGGAATTGCAAACGTACACGTTTTCGGACGAAAACGCGTTTTCCGGCGAAAACGCACACCACGGCTCTTTCTGAGAATAAGCAAGCACGGAGGACGAGAATCGCTTTTGCCCTGCGTAGCGTTCCGGGCAGCGGGTAGAACCAGGCAGAGAATTCCCGGCTAGCAGCTTCCCTGTGGCGGGGAAGTGCAAACGTACACGTTTTCGGCCGAAAATGCGTTTTCCGGCGAAAACGCACACCACGGCTCTTTCTGAGAAAAAGCAAGCACGGAGGACGAGAATCGCTTTTGCCCTGCGTAGCGTTCCGGGCAGCGGGTAGAACCAGGCAGAGAATTCCCGGCTAGCAGCTTCCCTGTGGCCGGGAAGTGCAAACGTACACGTTTTCGGCCGAAAACGCGTTTTCCGGCGAAAACGCACACCACGGCTCTTTCTGAGAAAAAGCAAGCACGGAGGACGAGAATCGCTTTTGCCCTGCGTAGCGTTCCGGGCAGCGGGTAGAACCAGGCAGAGAATTCCCGGCTAGCAGCTTCCCTGTGGCCGGGAAGTGCAAACGTACACGTTTTCGGCCGAAAACGCGTTTACCGGCGAAAACGCACACCACGGCTCTTTCTGAGAAAAAGCAAGCACGGAGGACGAGAATCGCTTTTGCCCTGCGTAGCGTTCAGTCAGCGGGTAGAACCAGGCAGCGAATTGCCGGCTAGCAGCTTCCCTGTGGCCGGGAAGTGCAAACGTACACGTTTTCGGCCGAAAACGAGTTTTCCGGCGAAAAAGCACACCATGGCTCTTTCTGAGAAAAAGCAAGCACGGAGGACGAGAATCGCTTTTACCCTGCGTAGCGTTCCGGGCAGCGGGTAGAACCAGGCAGAGAATTCCCGGCTAGCAGCTTCCCTGTGGCGGGGAAGTGCAAACGTACACGTTTTCGGCCGAAAACGCGTTTTCCGGCGAAAACGCACACCACGGCTCTTTCTGAGAAAAAGCAAGCACGGAGGACGAGAATCGCTTTTGCCCTGCGTAGCGTTCTGAGCAGCGGGTAGAAATAGGTAGCGAATTGCCGGCTAGCAGCTTCCCTGTGGCCGGGAAGTGCAAACGTACACGTTTTCGGCCGAAAATCCGTTTTCCGGCGAAAACGCACACCACGGCTCTTTCTGAGAAAAAGCGAGCACGGAGGACGAGAATCGCTTTTGCCCTGCGTAGCGTTCCGGGCAGCGGGTAGAACCAGCAGAGAATTCCCGGCTAGCAGCTTCCCTGTGGCCGGGAAGTGCAAACGTACACGTTTTCGGCCGAAAACGCGTTTTCCGGCGAAAAAGCACACCATGGCTCTTTCTGAGAAAAAAAGCACGGAGGACGAAAATCGCTTTTACCCTGCGTAGCGTTCCGGGCAGCGGGTAGAACCAGGCAGAGAATTCCCGGCTAGCAGCTTCCCTGTGGCGGGGAAGTGCAAACGTACACGTTTTCGGCCGAAAACGCGTTTTCCGGCGAAAACGCACACCACGGCTCTTTATGAGAAAAAGCAAGCACGGAGGACGAGAATCGCTTTTGCCCTGCGTAGCGTTCCGGGCAGCGGGTAGAACCAGGCAGAGAATTCCCGGCTAGCAGCTTCCCTGTGGCGGGGAAGTGCAAACGTACACGTTTTCGGCCGAAAACGCGTTTTCTGGCGAAAACGCACACCACGGCTCTTTCTGAGAAAAAGCAAGCACGGAGGACGAGAATCGCTTTTCCCTGCGTAGCGTTCTGGGCAGCGGGTAGAACCAGGCAGAGAATTCCCGGCTAGCAGCTTCCCTGTGGCCGGGAAGTGCAAACGTACACGTTTTCGGCCGAAAACGCGTTTTCCGGCGAAAACGCACACCACGGCTCTTTCTGAGAAAAAGCAAGCACGGAGGACGAGAATCGCTTTTGCCCTGCGTAGCGTTCCGGGCAGCGGGTAGAACCAGGCAGAGAATTCCCGGCTAGCAGCTTCCCTGTGGCGGGGAAGTGCAAACGTACACGTTTTCGGCCGAAAATCCGTTTTCCGGCGAAAACGCACACCACGGCTCTTTCTGAGAAAAAGCGAGCACGGAGGACGAGAATCGCTTTTGCCCTGCGTAGCGTTCCGGGCAGCGGGTAGAACCAGCAGAGAATTCCCGGCTAGCAGCTTCCCTGTGGCCGGGAAGTGCAAACGTACACGTTTTCGGCCGAAAACGCGTTTTCCGGCGAAAAAGCACACCATGGCTCTTTCTGAGAAAAAAAGCACGGAGGACGAAAATCGCTTTTACCCTGCGTAGCGTTCCGGGCAGCGGGTAGAACCAGGCAGAGAATTCCCGTCTAGCAGCTTCCCTGTGGCGGGGAAGTGCAAACGTACACGTTTTCGGCCGAAAACGCGTTTTCCGGCGAAAACGCACACCACGGCTCTTTATGAGAAAAAGCAAGCACGGAGGACGAGAATCGCTTTTGCCCTGCGTAGCGTTCCGGGCAGCGGGTAGAACCAGGCAGAGAATTCCCGGCTAGCAGCTTCCCTGTGGCGGGGAAGTGCAAACGTGCACGTTTTCGGCCGAAAACGCGTTTTCCGGCGAAAACGCACACCACGGCTCTTTCTGAGAAAAAGCAAGCACGGAGGACGAGAATCGCTTTTGCCCTGCGTAGCGTTCCGGGCAGCGGGTAGAACCAGGCAGAGAATTCCCGGCTAGCAGCTTCCCTGTGGCCGGGAAGTGCAAACGTACACGTTTTCGGCCGAAAACGCGTTTTCTGGCGAAAACGCACACCACGGCTCTTTCTGAGAAAAAGCAAGCACGGAGGACGAGAATCGCTTTTCCCTGCGTAGCGTTCTGGGCAGCGGGTAGAACCAGGCAGAGAATTCCCGGCTAGCAGCTTCCCAGTGGCCGGGAAGTGCAAACGTACACGTTTTCGGCCGAAAACGCGTTTTCCGGCGAAAACGCACACCACGGCTCTTTCTGAGAAAAAGCAAGCACGGAGGACGAGAATCGCTTTTGCCCTGCGTAGTGTTCCGGGCAGCGGGTAGAACCAGGCAGAGAATTCCCGGCTAGCAGCTTCCCTGTGGCCGGGAAGTGCAAACGTACACGTTTTCGGCCGAAAACGCGTTTTCCGGCGAAAACGCACACCACGGCTCTTTCTGAGAAAAAGCAAGCACGGAGGACGAGAATCGCTTTTGCCCTGCGTAGCGTTCCGGGCAGCGGGTAGAACCAGGCAGAGAATTCCCGGCTAGCAGCTTCCCTGTGGCCGGGAAGTGCAATCGTACACGTTTTCGGCCGAAAACGCGTTTTCCGGCGAAAACGCACACCACGGCTCTTTCTGAGAAAAAGCAAGCACGGAGGACGAGAATCGCTTTTGCCCTGCGTAGCGTTCCGGGCAGCGGGTAGAACCAGGCAGAGAATTCCCGGCTAGCAGCTTCCCTGTGGCGGGGAAGTGCAAACGTACACGTTTTCGGCCAAAAACGCGTTTTCTGGCGAAAACGCACACCACGGCTCTTTCTGAGAAAAAGCAAGCACGGAGGACGAGAATCGCTTTTCCCTGCGTAGCGTTCCGGGCAGCGGGTAGAACCAGGCAGAGAATTCCCGGCTAGCAGCTTCCCTGTGGCCGGGAAGTGCAAACGTACACGTTTTCGGCCGAAAACGGGTTTTCCGGCGAAAACGCACACCACGGCTCTTTCTGAGAAAAAGCAAGCACGGAGGACGAGAATCGCTTTTGCCCTGCGTAGTGTTCCGGGCAGCGGGTAGAACCAGGCAGAGAATTCCCGGCTAGCAGCTTCCCTGTGGCCGGGAAGTGCAAAGTACACGTTTTCGGCCGAAAACGCGTTTTCCGGCGAAAAAGCACACCATGGCTCTTTCTGAGAAAAAGCAAGCACGGAGGACGAGAATCGCTTTTGCCCTGCGTAGCGTTCCGGGCAGCGGGTAGAACCAGGCAGAGAATTCCCGGCTAGCAGCTTCCCTGTGGCGGGGAAGTGCAAACGTACACGTTTTCGGCCGAAAACCCGTTTACCGGCGAAAACGCACACCACGGCTCTTTCTGAGAAAAAGCAAGCACGGAGGACGAGAATCGCTTTTGCCCTGCGTAGTGTTCCGGGCAGCGGGTAGAACTCGGCAGAGAATTCCCGGCTAGCAGCTTCCCCGTGGCCGGGAAGTGCAAACGTACACGTTTTCGGCCGAAAACGCGTTTTCCGGCGAAAACGCACACCACGGCTCTTTCTGAGAAAAAGCAAGCACGGAGGACGAGAATCGCTTTTGCCCTGCGTAGCGTTCCGGGCAGCGGTTAGAACCAGGCAGAGAATTCCCGGCTAGCAGCTTCGCTGTGGCGGGGAAGTGCAAACGTACACGTTTTCGGCCGAAAACGCGTTTTCCGGCGAAAACGCACACCACGGCTCTTTCTGAGAAAAAGGAAGCACGGAGGACGAGAATCGCTTTTGCCCTGCGTAGCGTTCCGGGCAGCGGGTAGAACCAGGCAGAGAATTCCCGGCTAGCAGCTTCCCTGTGGCGGGGAAGTGCAAACGTACACGTTTTCGGCCGAAAACGCGTTTTCTGGCGAAAACGCACACCACGGCTCTTTCTGAGAAAAAGCAAGCACGGAGGACGAGAATCGCTTTTGCCCTGCGTAGTGTTCCGGGCAGCGGGTAGAACCAGGCAGAGAATTCCGGGCTAGCAGCTTCCCTGTGGCCGGGAAGTGCAAACGTACACGTTTTCGCCGAAAACGCGTTTTCCGGCGAAAACGCACACCACGGCTCTTTCTGAGAAAAAGCAAGCACGGAGGACGAGAATCGCTTTTGCCCTGCGTAGCGTTCCGGGCAGCGGGTAGAACCAGGCAGAGAATTCCCGGCTAGCAGCTTCCCTGTGGCCGGGAAGTGCAAACGTACACGTTTTCGGCCGAAAACGCGTTTACCGGCGAAAACGCACACCACGGCTCTTTCTGAGAAAAAGCAAGCACGGAGGACGAGAATCGCTTTTGCCCTGCGTAGCGTTCCGGGCAGCGGGTAGAACCAGGCAGAGAATTCCCGGCTAGCAGCTTCCCTGTGGCCGGGAAGTGCAAACGTACACGTTTTCGGCCGAAAACGCGTATTCCGGCGAAAACGCACACCACGGCTCTTTCTGAGAAAAAGCAAGCACGGAGGACGAGAATCGCTTTTGCCCTGCGTAGCGTTCCGGGCAGCGGGTAGAACCAGGCAGAGAATTCCCGGCTAGCAGCTTCCCTGTGGCCGGGAAGTGCAAACGTACACGTTTTCGGACGAAAACGCGTATTCCGGCGAAAACGCACACCACGGCTCTTTCTGAGAAAAAGCAAGCACGGAGGACGAGAATCGCTTTTGCCCTGCGTAGCGTTCCGGGCAGCGGGTAGAACCAGGCAGAGAATTCCCGGCTAGCAGCTTCCCTGTTGCCGGGAAGTGCAAACGTACACGTTTTCGGCCGAAAACGCGTTTTCCGGCGAAATCGCACACCACGGCTCTTTCTGAGAAAAAGCAAGCACGGAGGACGAGAATCGCTTTTGCCCTGCGTAGCGTTCCGGGCAGCGGGTAGAACCAGGCAGCGAATTGCCGGCTAGCAGCTTCCCTGTTGCGTGGAAGTGCAAACGTACACGTTTTCGGCCGAAAACGCGTTTTCCCGCGAAAACGCACACCACGGCTCTTTCTGATAAAAAGCAAGCACGGAGGACGAGAATCGCTTTTGCCCTGCGTAGCGTTCCGGGCAGCGGGTAGAACCAGGCAGAGAATTCCCGGCTAGCAGCTTCCCTGTGGCCGGGAAGTGCAAACGTACACGTTTTCGGCCGAAAACGCGTTTTCTGGCGAAAACGCACACCACGGCTCTTTCTGAGAAAAAGCAAGCACGGAGGACGAGAATCGCTTTTACCCTGCGTAGTGTTCCGGGCAGCGGGTAGAACCAGGCAGAGAATTCCCGGCTAGCAGCTTCCCTGTGGCGGGGAAGTGCAAACGTACACGTTTTCGGCCGAAAACGCGTTTTCCGGCGAAAACGCACACCACGGCACTTTCTGAGAAAAAGCAAGCACGGAGGACGAGAACCGCTTTTGCCCTGCGTAGCGTTCCGGGCAGCGGGTAGAACCAGGCAGAGAATTCCCGGCTAGCAGCTTCCCTGTGGCCGGGAAGTGCAAACCTACACGTTTTCGGCCGAAAACGCATTTTCCGGCGAAAAAGCACACCATGGCTCTTTCTGAGAAAAAGCAAGCACGGAGGACGAGAATCGCTTTTGCCCTGCGTAGCGTTCCGGGCAGCGGGTAGAACCAGGCAGAGAATTCCCGGCTAGCAGCTTCCCTGTGGCGGGGAAGTGCAAACGTACACGTTTTCGGCCGAAAACGCGTTTTCCGGCGAAAACGCACACCACGGCTCTTTCTGAGAAAAAGCAAGCACGGAGGACGAGAATCGCTTTTGCCCTGCGTAGCGTTCTGAGCAGCGGGTAGAAATAGGCAGCGAATTGCCGGCTAGCAGCTTCCCTGTGGCCGGGAAGTGCAAACGTACACGTTTTCGGCCGAAAACGCGTTTTCCGGCGAAAACGCACACCACGGCTCTTTCTGAGAAAAAGCAAGCACGGAGGACGAGAATCGCTTTTGCCCTGCGTAGCGTTCCGGGCAGCGGGTAGAACCAGGCAGAGAATTCCCGGCTAGCAGCTTCCCTGTGGCGGGGAAGTGCAAACGTACACGTTTTCGGCCGAAAACGCGTTTTCCGGCGAAAACGCACACCACGGCTCTTTCTGAGAAAAAGCAAGCACGGAGGACGAGAATCGCTTTTGCCCTGCGTAGCGTTCTGAGCAGCGGGTAGAAATAGGCAGCGAATTGCCGGCTAGCAGCTTTCCTGTGGCCGGGAAGTGCAAACGTACACGTTTTCGGCCGAAAACGCGTTTTCCGGCGAAAACGCACACCACGGCTCTTTCTGAGAAAAAGCAAGCACGGAGGACGAGAATCGCTTTTGCCCTGCGTAGCGTTCCGGGCAGCGGGTAGAACCAGGCAGAGAATTCCCGGCTAGCAGCTTCCCTGTGGCGGGGAAGTGCAAACGTACACGTTTTCGGCCGAAAACGCGTTTTCTGGCGAAAACGCACACCACGGCTCTTTCTGAGAAAAAGCAAGCACGGAGGACGAGAATCGCTTTTGCCCTGCGTAGAGTTCCGGGCAGCGGGTAGAACCAGGCAGAGAATTCCCGGCTAGCAGCTTCCCTGTGGCCGGGAAGTGCAAACGTACACGTTTTCGGCCGAAAACGCGTTTTCCCGCGAAAACGCACACCACGGCACTTTCTGAGAAAAAGCAAGCACGGAGGACGAGAACCGCTTTTGCCCTGCGTAGCGTTCCGGGCAGCGGGTAGAACCAGGCAGAGAATTCCCGGCTAGCAGCTTCCCTGTGGCCGGGAAGTGCAAACGTACACGTTTTCGGCCGAAAACGAGTTTTCCCGCGAAAACGCACACCACGGCTCTTTCTGAGAAAAAGCAAGCACGGAGGACGAGAATCGCTTTTGCCCTGCGTAGCGTTCCGGGCAGCGGGTAGAACCAGGCAGAGAATTCCCGGCTAGCAGCTTCCCCGTGGCGGGGAAGTGCAAACCTACACGTTTTCGGCCGAAAACGCATTTTCCGGCGAAAAAGCACACCATGGCTCTTTCTGAGAAAAAGCAAGCACGGAGGACGAGAATCGCTTTTGCCCTGCGTAGCGTTCCGGGCAGCGGGTAGAACCAGGCAGAGAATTCCCGTCTAGCAGCTTCCCTGTGGCGGGGAAGTGCAAACGTACACGTTTTCGGCCGAAAACGCGTTTTCCCGCGAAAACGCACACCACGGCTCTTTCTGAGAAAAAGCAAGCACGGAGGACGAGAATCGCTTTTGCCCTGCGTAGCGTTCTGAGCAGCGGGTAGAAATAGGCAGCGAATTGCCGGCTAGCAGCTTCCCTGTGGCCGGGAAGTGCAAACGTACACGTTTTCGGCCGAAAACGCGTTTTCCGGCGAAAACGCACACCACGGCTCTTTCTGAGAAAAAGCAAGCACGGAGGACGAGAATCGCTTTTGCCCTGCGTAGCGTTCCGGGCAGCGGGTAGAACCAGGCAGAGAATTCCCGGCTAGCAGCTTCCCTGTGGCGGGGAAGTGCAAACGTACACGTTTTCGGCCGAAAACGCGTTTTCCGGCGAAAACGCACACCACGGCTCTTTCTGAGAAAAAGCAAGCACGGAGGACGAGAATCGCTTTAGCTCTGCGTAGCGTTCCGGGCAGCGGGTAGAACCAGGCAGAGAATTCCCGGCTAGCAGCTTCCCTGTGGCGGGGAAGTGAAACGTACACGTTTTCGGGCGAAAACTCGTTTTCCGGCGAAAACGCACACCACGGCTCTTTCTGAGAAAAAGCAAGCACGGAGGACGAGAATCGCTTTTGCCCTGCGTAGCGTTCCGGGCAGCGGGTAGAACCAGGCAGAGAATTCCCGGCTAGCAGCTTCCCTGTGGCGGGGAAGTGCAAACGTACACGTTTTCGGCCGAAAACGCGTTTTCCGGCGAAAACGCACACCACGGCTCTTTCTGAGAAAAAGCAAGTACGGAGGACGAGAATCGCTTTTGCCCTGCGTAGCGTTCCGGGCAGCGGGTAGAACCAGGCAGAGAATTCCCGGCTAGCAGCTTCCCTGTGGCCGGGAAGTGCAAACGTACACGTTTTCGGCCGAAAACGCGTTTTCCGGCGAAAAAGCACACCATGGCTCTTTCTGAGAAAAAGCAAGCACGGAAGACGAGAATCGCTTTTGCCCTGCGTAGCGTTCCGGGCAGCGGGTAGAACCAGGCAGAGAATTCCCGACTAGCAGCTTCCCTGTGGCCGGGAAGTGCAAACGTACACGTTTTCGGCCGAAAACGCGTTTTCCCGCGAAAACGCACACCACGGCTCTTTCTGAGAAAAAGAAAGCACGGAGGACGAGAATCGCTTTTGCCCTGCGTAGCGTTCTGAGCAGCGGGTAGAAATAGGCAGCGAATTGCCGGCTAGCAGCTTCCCTGTGGCCGGGAATTGCAAACGTACACGTTTTCGGACGAAAACGCGTTTTCCGGCGAAAACGCACACCACGGCTCTTTCTGAGAAAAAGCAAGCACGGAGGACGAGAATCGCTTTTGCCCTGCGTAGCGTTCCGGGCAGCGGGTAGAACCAGGCAGAGAATTCCCGGCTAGCAGCTTCCCTGTGGCCGGGAAGTGCAAACGTACACGTTTTCGGCCGAAAATGCGTTTTCCGGCGAAAACGCACACCACGGCTCTTTCTGAGAAAAAGCAAGCACGGAGGACGAGAATCGCTTTTGCCCTGCGTAGCGTTCCGGGCAGCGGGTAGAACCAGGCAGAGAATTCCCGGCTAGCAGCTTCCCTGTGGCCGGGAAGTGCAAACGTACACGTTTTCGGCCGAAAACGCGTTTTCCGGCGAAAACGCACACCACGGCTCTTTCTGAGAAAAAGCAAGCACGGAGGACGAGAATCGCTTTTGCCCTGCGTAGCGTTCCGGGCAGCGGGTAGAACCAGGCAGAGAATTCCCGGCTAGCAGCTTCCCTGTGGCGGGGAAGTGCAAACGTACACGTTTTCGGCCGAAAACGCGTTTTCCGGCGAAAACGCACACCACGGCTCTTTCTGAGAAAAAGCAAGCACGGAGGACGAGAATCGCTTTTGCCCTGCGTAGCGTTCTGAGCAGCGGGTAGAAATAGGTAGCGAATTGCCGGCTAGCAGCTTCCCTGTGGCCGGGAAGTGCAAACGTACACGTTTTCGGCCGAAAACGCGTTTTCCGGCGAAAACGCACACCACGGCTCTTTCTGAGAAAAAGCAAGCACGGAGGACGAGAATCGCTTTTGCCCTGCGTAGCGTTCCGGGCAGCGGGTAGAACCAGGCAGAGAATTCCCGGCTAGCAGCTTCCCTGTGGCGGGGAAGTGCAAACGTACACGTTTTCGGCCGAAAATCCGTTTTCCGGTGAAAACGCACACCACGGCTCTTTCTGAGAAAAAGCGAGCACGGAGGACGAGAATCGCTTTTGCCCTGCGTAGCGTTCCGGGCAGCGGGTAGAACCAGCAGAGAATTCCCGGCTAGCAGCTTCCCTGTGGCCGGGAAGTGCAAACGTACACGTTTTCGGCCGAAAACGCGTTTTCCGGCGAAAAAGCACACCATGGCTCTTTCTGAGAAAAAAAGCACGGAGGACGAAAATCGCTTTTACCCTGCGTAGCGTTCCGGGCAGCGGGTAGAACCAGGCAGAGAATTCCCGTCTAGCAGCTTCCCTGTGGCGGGGAAGTGCAAACGTACACGTTTTCGGCCGAAAACGCGTTTTCCGGCGAAAACGCACACCACGGCTCTTTATGAGAAAAAGCAAGCACGGAGGACGAGAATCGCTTTTGCCCTGCGTAGCGTTCCGGGCAGCGGGTAGAACCAGGCAGAGAATTCCCGGCTAGCAGCTTCCCTGTGGCGGGGAAGTGCAAACGTGCACGTTTTCGGCCGAAAACGCGTTTTCCGGCGAAAACGCACACCACGGCTCTTTCTGAGAAAAAGCAAGCACGGAGGACGAGAATCGCTTTTGCCCTGCGTAGCGTTCCGGGCAGCGGGTAGAACCAGGCAGAGAATTCCCGGCTAGCAGCTTCCCTGTGGCGGGGAAGTGCAAACGTACACGTTTTCGGCCGAAAACGCGTTTTCTGGCGAAAACGCACACCACGGCTCTTTCTGAGAAAAAGCAAGCACGGAGGACGAGAATCGCTTTTCCCTGCGTAGCGTTCTGGGCAGCGGGTAGAACCAGGCAGAGAATTCCCGGCTAGCAGCTTCCCTGTGGCCGGGAAGTGCAAACGTACACGTTTTCGGCCGAAAACGCGTTTTCCGGCGAAAACGCACACCACGGCTCTTTCTGAGAAAAAGCAAGCACGGAGGACGAGAATCGCTTTTGCCCTGCGTAGTGTTCCGGGCAGCGGGTAGAACCAGGCAGAGAATTCCCGGCTAGCAGCTTCCCTGTGGCCGGGAAGTGCAAACGTACACGTTTTCGGCCGAAAACGCGTTTTCCGGCGAAAACGCACACCACGGCTCTTTCTGAGAAAAAGCAAGCACGGAGGATGAGAATCGCTTTTGCCCTGCGTAGCGTTCCGGGCAGCGGGTAGAACCAGGCAGAGAATTCCCGGCTAGCAGCTTCCCTGTGGCCGGGAAGTGCAATCGTACACGTTTTCGGCCGAAAACGCGTTTTCCGGCGAAAACGCACACCACGGCTCTTTCTGAGAAAAAGCAAGCACGGAGGACGAGAATCGCTTTTGCCCTGCGTAGCGTTCCGGGCAGCGGGTAGAACCAGGCAGAGAATTCCCGGCTAGCAGCTTCCCTGTGGCGGGGAAGTGCAAACGTACACGTTTTCGGCCGAAAACGCGTTTTCTGGCGAAAACGCACACCACGGCTCTTTCTGAGAAAAAGCAAGCACGGAGGACGAGAATCGCTTTTCCCTGCGTAGCGTTCCGGGCAGCGGGTAGAACCAGGCAGAGAATTCCCGGCTAGCAGCTTCCCTGTGGCCGGGAAGTGCAAACGTACACGTTTTCGGCCGAAAACGGGTTTTCCGGCGAAAACGCACACCACGGCTCTTTCTGAGAAAAAGCAAGCACGGAGGACGAGAATCGCTTTTGCCCTGCGTAGTGTTCCGGGCAGCGGGTAGAACCAGGCAGAGAATTCCCGGCTAGCAGCTTCCCTGTGGCCGGGAAGTGCAAATGTACACGTTTTCGGCCGAAAACGCGTTTTCCGGCGAAAAAGCACACCATGGCTCTTTCTGAGAAAAAGCAAGCACGGAGGACGAGAATCGCTTTTGCCCTGCGTAGCGTTCCGGGCAGCGGGTAGAACCAGGAAGAGAATTCCCGGCTAGCAGCTTCCCTGTGGCCGGGAAGTGCAAACGTACACGTTTTCGGCCGAAAACCCGTTTACCGGCGAAAACGCACACCACGGCTCTTTCTGAGAAAAAGCAAGCACGGAGGACGAGAATCGATTTTGCCCTGCGTAGTGTTCCGGGCAGCGGGTAGAACTCGGCAGAGAATTCCCGGCTAGCAGCTTCCCCGTGGCCGGGAAGTGCAAACGTACACGTTTTCGGCCGAAAACGCGTTTTCCCGCGAAAACGCACACCACGGCTCTTTCTGAGAAAAAGCAAGCACGGAGGACGAGAATCGCTTTTGCCCTGCGTAGCATTCCGGGCAGCGGGTAGAACCAGGCAGAGAATTCCCGGCTAGCAGCTTCGCTGTGGCGGGGAAGTGCAAACGTACACGTTTTCGGCCGAAAACGCGTTTTCTGGCGAAAACGCACACCACGGCTCTTTCTGAGAAAAAGCAAGCACGGAGGACGAGAATCGCTTTTGCCCTGCGTAGTGTTCCGGGCAGCGGGTAGAACCAGGCAGAGAATTCCCGGCTAGCAGCTTCCCTGTGGCCGGGAAGTGCAAACGTACACGTTTTCGGCCGAAAACGCGTTTTCCGGTGAAAACGCACACCACGGCACTTTCTGAGAAAAAGCAAGCACGGAGGACGAGAACCGCTTTTGCCCTGCCTAGCGTTCCGGGCAGCGGGTAGAACCAGGCAGAGAATTCCCGGCTAGCAGCTTCCCTGTGGCCGGGAAGTGCAAACGTACACGTTTTCGGCCGAAAACGAGTTTTCCCGCGAAAACGCACACCACGGCTCTTTCTGAGAAAAAGCAAGCACGGAGGACGAGAATCGCTTTTGCCCTGCGTAGCGTTCCGGGCAGCGGGTAGAACCAGGCAGAGAATTCCCGGCTAGCAGCTTCCCTGTGGCGGGGAAGTGCAAACGTACACGTTTTCGGCTGAAAACGCATTTTCCGGCGAAAAAGCACACCATGGCTCTTTCTGAGAAAAAGCAAGCACGGAGGACGAGAATCGCTTTTGCCCTGCGTAGCGTTCCGGGCAGCGGGTAGAACCAGGCAGAGAATTCCCGTCTAGCAGCTTCCCTGTGGCGGGGAAGTGCAAACGTACACGTTTTCGGCCGAAAACGCGTTTTCCGGCGAAAACGCACACCACGGCTCTTTCTGAGAAAAAGAAAGCACGGAGGACGAGAATCGCTTTTGCCCTGCGTAGCGTTCCGGGCAGCGGGTAGAACTCGGCAGAGAATTCCCGGCTAGCAGCTTCCCTGTGGCCGGGAAGTGCAAACGTACACGTTTTCGGCCGAAAAGGCGTTTACCGGCGAAAACGCACACCACGGCTCTTTCTGAGAAAAAGCAAGCACGGAGGACGAGAATCGCTTTTGCCCTGCGTAGCGTTCCGGGCAGCGGGTAGAACCAGGCAGAGAATTCCCGGCTAGCAGCTTCGCTGTGGCGGGGAAGTGCAAACGTACACGTTTTCGGCCGAAAACGCGTTTTCTGGCGAAAACGCACACCACGGCTCTTTCTGAGAAAAAGCAAGCACGGAGGACGAGAATCGCTTTTGCCCTGCGTAGCGTTCCGGGCAGCGGGTAGAACCAGGAAGAGAATTCCCGGCTAGCAGCTTCCCTGTGGCCGGGAAGTGCAAACGTACACGTTTTCGGCCGAAAACGCGTTTTCCCGCGAAAACGCACACCACGGCACTTTCTGAGAAAAAGCAAGCACGGAGGACGAGAACCGCTTTTGCCCTGCCTAGCGTTCCGGGCAGCGGGTAGAACCAGGCAGAGAATTCCCGGCTAGCAGCTTCCCTGTGGCGGGGAAGTGCAAACGTACACGTTTTCGGCCGAAAACGCGTTTTCCGGCGAAAACGCACACCACGGCTCTTTCTGAGAAAAAGCAAGCACGGAGGACGAGAACCGCTTTTGCCCTGCGTAGCGTTCCGGGCAGCGGGTAGAACCAGGCAGAGAATTCCCGTCTAGCAGCTTCCCTGTGGTGGGGAAGTGCAAACGTACACGTTTTCGGCTGAAAACGCGTTTTCTGGCGAAAACGCACACCACGGCTCTTTCTGAGAAAAAGCAAGCACGGAGGACGAGAATCGCTTTTCCCTGCGTAGCGTTCCGGGCAGCGGGTAGAACCAGGCAGAGAATTCCCGGCTAGCAGCTTCCCTGTGGCCGGGAAGTGCAAACGTACACGTTTTCGGCCGAAAACGCGTTTTCCGGCGAAAACGCACACCACGGCTCTTTCTGAGAAAAAGCAAGCACGGAGGACGAGAATCGCTTTTGCCCTGCGTAGTGTTTCGGGCAGCGGGTAGAACCAGGCAGAGAATTCCCGGCTAGCAGCTTCCCTGTGGCCGGGAAGTGCAAACGTACACGTTTTCGGCCGAAAACGCGTTTTCCGGTGAAAACGCACACCACGGTTCTGTCTGAGAAAAAGCAAGCACGGAGGACGAGAATCGCTTTTGCCCTGCGTAGCGTTCTGAGCAGCGGGTAGAAATAGGCAGCGAATTGCCGGCTAGCAGCTTCCCTGTGGCGGGGAAGTGCAAACGTACACGTTTTCGGCCGAAAACGCGTTTTCCGGCGAAAAAAGCACACCATGGCTCTTTCTGAGAAAAAGCAAGCACGGAGGACGAGAATCGCTTTTGCCCTGCGTAGCGTTCCGGGCAGCGGGTAGAACCAGGCAGAGAATTCCCGTCTAGCAGCTTCCCTGTGGCGGGGAACTGCAAACGTACACGTTTTCGGCCGAAAACGCGTTTTCCGGCGAAAACGCACACCACGGCTCTTTCTGAGAAAAAGAAAGCACGGAGGACGAGAATCGCTTTTGCCCTGCGTATCGTTCTGAGCAGTGGGTAGAAATAGGCAGCGAATTGCCGGCTAGCAGCTTCCCTGTGGCCGGGAAGTGCAAACGTACACGTTTTCGGACGAAAACTCGTTTTCCGGCGAAAACGCACACCACGGCTCTTTCTGAGAAAAAGCAAGCACGGAGGACGAGAATCGCTTTTGCCCTGCGTAGCGTTCCGGGCAGCGGGTAGAACCAGGCAGAGAATTCCCGGCTAGCAGCTTCCCTGTGGCGGGGAAGTGCAAACGTACACGTTTTCGGCCGACAACGCGTTTACCGGCGAAAACGCACACCACGGCTCTTTCTGAGAAAAAGCAAGCACGGAGGACGAGAATCGCTTTTGCCCTGCGTAGCGTTCCGGGCAGCGGGTAGAACCAGGCAGCGAATTGCCGGCTAGCAGCTTCCCTGTGGCCGGGAAGTGCAAATGTACACGTTTTCGGCCGAAAACGCGTTTTCCGGCGAAAAAGCACACCATGGCTCTTTCTGAGAAAAAGCAAGCACGGAGGACGAGAATCGCTTTTGCCCTGCGTAGCGTTCCGGGCAGCGGGTAGAAATAGGCAGCGAATTCCCGGCCAGCAGCTTCCCTGTGGCGGGGAAGTGCAAACGTGCACGTTTTCGGCCGAAAACGCGTTTTCCGGCGAAAACGCACACCACGGCTCTTTCTGAGAAAAAGCAAGCACGGAGGACGAGAATCGCTTTTGCCCTGCGTAGCGTTCCGGGCAGCGGGTAGAACCAGGCAGAGAATTCCCGGCTAGCAGCTTCCCTGTGGCGGGGAAGTGCAAACGTACACGTTTTCGGCCGAAAACGCGTTTTCTGGCGAAAACGCACACCACGGCTCTTTCTGAGAAAAAGCAAGCACGGAGGACGAGAATCGCTTTTCCCTGCGTAGCGTTCTGGGCAGCGGGTAGAACCAGGCAGAGAATTCCCGTCTAGCAGCTTCCCTGTGGCGGGGAAGTGCAAACGTACACGTTTTCGGCCGAAAACGCGTTTTCCGGCGAAAACGCACACCACGGCTCTTTCTGAGAAAAAGCAAGCACGGAGGACGAGAATCGCTTTTGCCCTGCGTAGCGTTCCGGGCAGCGGGTAGAACCAGGCAGAGAATTCCCCGCTAGCAGCTTCCCTGTGGCGGGGAAGTGCAAACGTACACGTTTTCGGCCGAAAACGCGTTTTCTGGCGAAAACGCACACCACGGCGCTTCCTGAGAAAAAGCAAGCACGGAGGACGAGAATCGCTTTTCCCTGCGTAGCGTTCCGGGCAGCGGGTAGAACCAGGCAGAGAATTCCCGGCTAGCAGCTTCCCTGTGGCCGGGAAGTGCAAACGTACACGTTTTCGGCCGAAAACGGGTTTTCCGGCGAAAACGCACACCACAGCTCTTTCTGAGAAAAAGCAAGCACGGAGGACGAGAATCGCTTTTGCCCTGCGTAGCGTTCCGGGCAGCGGGTAGAACCAGGCAGAGAATTCCCGGCTAGCAGCTTCCCTGTGGCCGGGAAGTGCAAATGTACACGTTTTCGGCCGAAAACGCGTTTTCCGGCGAAAAAGCACACCATGGCTCTTTCTGAGAAAAAGCAAGCACGGAGGACGAGAATCGCTTTTGCCCTGCGTAGCGTTCCGGGCAGCGGGTAGAACCAGGCAGAGAATTCCCGGCTAGCAGCTTCCCTGTGGCCGGGAAGTGCAAACGTACACGTTTTCGGCCGAAAACCCGTTTACCGGCGAAAACGCACACCACGGCTCTTTCTGAGAAAAAGCAAGCACGGAGGACGAGAATCGCTTTTGCCCTGCGTAGTGTTCCGGGCAGCGGGTAGAACTCGGCAGAGAATTCCCGGCTAGCAGCTTCCCCGTGGCCGGGAAGTGCAAACGTACACGTTTTCGGCCGAAAACGCGTTTTCCCGCGAAAACGCACACCACGGCTCTTTCTGAGAAAAAGCAAGCACGGAGGACGAGAATCGCTTTTGCCCTGCGTAGCATTCCGGGCAGCGGGTAGAACCAGGCAGAGAATTCCCGGCTAGCAGCTTCCCTGTGGCCGGGAAGTGCAAACGTACACGTTTTCGGCCGAAAACGAGTTTTCCCGCGAAAACGCACACCACGGCTCTTTCTGAGAAAAAGCAAGCACGGAGGACGAGAATCGCTTTTGCCCTGCGTAGCGTTCCGGGCAGCGGGTAGAACCAGGCAGAGAATTCCCGGCTAGCAGCTTCCCTGTGGCGGGGAAGTGCAAACGTACACGTTTTCGGCTGAAAACGCATTTTCCGGCGAAAAAGCACACCATGGCTCTTTCTGAGATAAAGCAAGCACGGAGGACGAGAATCGCTTTTGCCCTGCGTAGCGTTCCGGGCAGCGGGTAGAACCAGGCAGAGAATTCCCGGCTAGCAGCTTCCCTGTGGCGGGGAAGTGCAAACGTACACGTTTTCGGCCGAAAACGCGTTTTCCGGCGAAAACGCACACCACGGCTCTTTCTGAGAAAAAGCAAGCACGGAGGACGAGAATCGCTTTTGCCCTGCGTAGCGTTCCGGGCAGCGGGTAGAACCAGGCAGAGAATTCCCGGCTAGCAGCTTCCCTGTGGCGGGGAAGTGCAAACGTACACGTTTTCGGCCGAAAACGCGTTTTCTGGCGAAAACGCACACCACGGCTCTTTCTGAGAAAAAGCAAGCACGGAGGACGAGAATCGCTTTTGCCCTGCGTAGCGTTCCGGGCAGCGGGTAGAACCAGGCAGAGAATTCCCGGCTAGCAGCTTCCCTGTGGCCGGGAAGTGCAAACGTACACGTTTTCGGCCGAAAACGCGTTTTCCGGCGAAAACGCACACCACGGCTCTTTCTGAGAAAAAGCAAGCACGGAGGACGAGAATCGCTTTTGCCCTGCGTAGTGTTCCGGGCAGCGGGTAGAACCAGGCAGAGAATTCCCGGCTAGCAGCTTCCCTGTGGCCGGGAAGTGCAAATGTACACGTTTTCAGCCGAAAACGCGTTTTCCGGCGAAAAAGCACACCATGGCTCTTTCTGAGAAAAAGCAAGCACGGAGGACGAGAATCGCTTTTGCCCTGCGTAGCGTTCCGGGCAGCGGGTAGAACCAGGCAGAGAATTCCCGGCTAGCAGCTTCCCTGTGGCCGGGAAGTGCAAACGTACACGTTTTCGGCCGAAAACCCGTTTACCGGCGAAAACGCAGACCACGGCTCTTTCTGAGAAAAAGCAAGCACGGAGGACGAGAATCGCTTTTGCCCTGCGTAGTGTTCCGGGCAGCGGGTAGAACTCGGCAGAGAATTCCCGGCTAGCAGCTTCCCTGTGGCCGGGAAGTGCAAACGTACACGTTTTCGGCCGAAAACGCGTTTTCCCGCGAAAACGCACACCACGGCTCTTTCTGAGAAAAAGCAAGCACGGAGGACGAGAACCGTTTTTGCCCTGCGTAGCGTTCCGGGCAGCGGGTAGAACCAGGCAGAGAATTCCCGGCTAGCAGTTTCGCTGTGGCGGGGAAGTGCAAACGTACACGTTTTCGGCCGAAAACGCGTTTTCTGGCGAAAACGCACACCACGGCTCTTTCTGAGAAAAAGCAAGCACGGAGGACGAGAATCGCTTTTGCCCTGCGTAGTGTTCCGGGCAGCGGGTAGAACCAGGCAGAGAATTCCCGGCTAGCAGCTTCCCTGTGGCCGGGAAGTGCAAACGTACACGTTTTTGGCCGAAAACGCGTTTTCCCGCGAAAACGCACACCACGGCACTTTCTGAGAAAAAGCAAGCACGGAGGACGAGAACCGCTTTTGCCCTGCCTAGCGTTCCGGGCAGCGGGTAGAACCAGGCAGAGAATTCCCGGCTAGCAGCTTCCCTGTGGCGGGGAAGTGCAAACGTACACGTTTTCGGCCGAAAACGCGTTTTCCGGCGAAAACGCACACCACGGCTCTTTCTGAGAAAAAGCAAGCACGGAGGACGAGAATCGCTTTTGCCCTGCGTAGCGTTCCGGGCAGCGGGTAGAACCAGGCAGAGAATTCCCGTCTAGCAGCTTCCCTGTGGTGGGGAAGTGCAAACGTACACGTTTTCGGCTGAAAAAGCGTTTTCTGGCGAAAACGCACACCACGGCTCTTTCTGAGAAAAAGCAAGCACGGAGGACGAGAATCGCTTTTGCCCTGCGTAGCGTTCCGGGCAGCGCGTAGAACCAGGCAGCGAATTCCCGGCTAGCAGCTTCCCTGTGGCCGGGAAGTGCAAACGTACACGTTTTCGGCCGAAAACGCGTTTTCCGGCGAAAACGCACACCACGGCTCTTTCTGAGAAAAAGCAAGCACGGAGGACGAGAATCGCTTTTGCCCTGCGTAGTGTTCCGGGCAGCGGGTAGAACCAGGCAGAGAATTCCCGGCTAGCAGCTTCCCTGTGGCCGGGAAGTGCAAACGTACACGTTTTCGGCCGAAAACGCGTTTTCCGGCGAAAACGCACACCACGGTTCTTTTTGAGAAAAAGCAAGCACGGAGGACGAGAATCGCTTTTGCCCTGCGTAGCGTTCTGAGCAGCGGGTAGAAATAGGCAGCGAATTGCCGGCTAGCAGCTTCCCTGTGGCGGGGAAGTGCAAACGTACACGTTTTCGGCCGAAAACGCGTTTTCCGGCGAAAACGCACACCACGGCTCTTTCTGAGAAAAAGCAAGCACGGAGGACGAGAATCGCTTTTGCCCTGCGTAGCGTTCCGGGCAGCGGGTAGAACCAGGCAGAGAATTCCCGTCTAGCAGCTTCCCTGTGGCGGGGAAGTGCAAACGTACACGTTTTCTGCCGAAAACGCGTTTTCCGGCGAAAACGCACACCACGGCTCTTTCTGAGAAAAAGCAAGCACGGAGGACGAGAATCGCTTTTGCCCTGCGTAGCGTTCCGGGCAGCGGGTAGAACCAGGCAGAGAATTCCCGGCTAGCAGCTTCCCTGTGGCGGGGAAGTGCAAACGTACACGTTTTCGGCCGAAAACGCGTTTTCCGGCGAAAAAGCACACCATGGCTCTTTCTGAGAAAAAGCAAGCACGGAAGACGAGAATCGCTTTTACCCTGCGTAGCGTTCCGGGCAGCGGGTAGAACCAGGCAGAGAATTCCCGACTAGCAGCTTCCCTGTGGCCGGGAAGTGCAAACGTACACGTTTTCGGCCGAAAACGCGTTTTCCCGCGAAAATGCACACCACGGCTCTTTCTGAGAAAAAGAAAGCACGGAGGACGAGAATCGCTTTTGCCCTGCGTATCGTTCTGAGCAGTGGGTAGAAATAGGCAGCGAATTCCCGGCTAGCAGCTTCCCTGTGGCCGGGAAGTGCAAACGTACACGTTTTCGGACGAAAACGCGTTTTCCGGCGAAAACGCACACCACGGCTCTTTCTGAGAAAAAGCAAGCACGGAGGACGAGAATCGCTTTTGCCCTGCGTAGCGTTCCGGGCAGCGGGTAGAACCAGGCAGAGAATTCCCGGCTAGCAGCTTCCCTGTGGCGGGGAAGTGCAAACGTACACGTTTTCGGCCGAAAACGCGTTTACCGGCGAAAACGCACACCACGGCTCTTTCTGAGAAAAAGCAAGCACGGAGGACGAGAATCGCTTTTGCCCTGCGTAGCGTTCCGGGCAGCGGGTAGAACCAGGCAGCGAATTGCCGGCTAGCAGCTTCCCTGTGGCCGGGAAGTGCAAATGTACACGTTTTCGGCCGAAAACGCGTTTTCCGGCGAAAAAGCACACCATGGCTCTTTCTGAGAAAAAGCAAGCACGGAGGACGAGAATCGCTTTTGCCCTGCGTAGCGTTCCGGGCAGCGGGTAGAAATAGGCAGCGAATTGCCGGCTAGCAGCTTCCCTGTGGCGGGGAAGTGCAAACGTACACGTTTTCGGCCGAAAATGCGTTTTCCGGCGAAAACGCACACCACGGCTCTTTATGAGAAAAAGCAAGCACGGAGGACGAGAATCGCTTTTGCCCTGCGTAGCGTTCCGGGCAGCGGGTAGAACCAGGCAGAGAATTCCCGGCTAGCAGCTTCCCTGTGGCGGGGAAGTGCAAACGTACACGTTTTCGGCCGAAAACGCGTTTTCCGGCGAAAACGCACACCACGGCTCTTTCTGAGAAAAAGCGAGCACGGAGGACGAGAATCGCTTTTGCCCTGCGTAGCGTTCCGGGCAGCGGGTAGAACCAGCAGAGAATTCCCGGCTAGCAGCTTCCCTGTGGCCGGGAAGTGCAAACGTACACGTTTTCGGCCGAAAACGCGTTTTCCGGCGAAAAAGCACACCATGGCTCTTTCTGAGAAAAAGCAAGCACGGAGGACGAGAATCGCTTTTACCCTGCGTAGCGTTCCGGGCAGCGGGTAGAACCAGGCAGAGAATTCCCGTCTAGCAGCTTCCCTGTGGCCGGGAAGTGCAAACGTACACGTTTTCGGCCGAAAACGGGTTTTCCGGCGAAAACGCACACCACGGCTCTTTATGAGAAAAAGCAAGCACGGAGGACGAGAATCGCTTTTGCCCTGCGTAGCGTTCCGGGCAGCGGGTAGAACCAGGCAGAGAATTCCCGGCTAGCAGCTTCCCTGTGGCGGGGAAGTGCAAACGTGCACGTTTTCGGCCGAAAACGCGTTTTCCGGCGAAAACGCACACCACGGCTCTTTCTGAGAAAAAGAAAGCACGGAGGACGAGAATCGCTTTTGCCCTGCGTATCGTTCTGAGCAGTGGGTAGAAATAGGCAGCGAATTGCCGGCTAGCAGCTTCCCTGTGGCCGGGAAGTGCAAACGTACACGTTTTCGGACGAAAACGCGTTTTCCGGCGAAAACGCACACCACGGCTCTTTCTGAGAAAAAGCAAGCACGGAGGACGAGAATCGCTTTTGCCCTGCGTAGCGTTCCGGGCAGCGGGTAGAACCAGGCAGAGAATTCCCGTCTAGCAGCTTCCCTGTGGCCGGGAAGTGCAAACGTACACGTTTTCGGCCGAAAATGCGTTTTCCGGCGAAAACGCACACCACGGCTCTTTCTGAGAAAAAGCAAGCACGGAGGACGAGAATCGCTTTTGCCCTGCGTAGCGTTCCGGGCAGCGGGTAGAACCAGGCAGAGAATTCCCGTCTAGCAGCTTCCCTGTGGCCGGGAAGTGCAAACGTACACGTTTTCGGCCGAAAACGGGTTTTCCGGCGAAAACGCACACCACGGCTCTTTATGAGAAAAAGCAAGCACGGAGGACGAGAATCGCTTTTGCCCTGCGTAGCGTTCCGGGCAGCGGGTAGAACCAGGCAGAGAATTCCCGGCTAGCAGCTTCCCTGTGGCGGGGAAGTGCAAACGTGCACGTTTTCGGCCGAAAACGCTTTTTCCGGCGAAAACGCACACCACGGCTCTTTCTGAGAAAAAGAAAGCACGGAGGACGAGAATCGCTTTTGCCCTGCGTATCGTTCTGAGCAGTGGGTAGAAATAGGCAGCGAATTGCCGGCTAGCATCTTCCCTGTGGCCGGGAAGTGCAAACGTACACGTTTTCGGCCGAAAACGCGTTTTCCGGCGAAAACGCACACCACGGCTCTTTCTGAGAAAAAGCAAGCACGGAGGACGAGAATCGCTTTTGCCCTGCGTAGCGTTCCGGGCAGCGGGTAGAACCAGGCAGAGAATTCCCGGCTAGCAGCTTCCCTGTGGCGGGGAAGTGCAAACGTACACGTTTTCGGCCGAAAATGCGTTTTCCGGCGAAAACGCACACCACGGCTCTTTCTGAGAAAAAGCAAGCACGGAGGACGAGAATCGCTTTTGCCCTGCGTAGCGTTCCGGGCAGCGGGTAGAACCAGGCAGCGAATTGCAGGCTAGCAGCTTCCCTGTGGCCGGGAAGTGCAAATGTACACGTTTTCGGCCGAAAACGCGTTTTCCGGCGAAAAAGCACACCATGGCTCTTTCTGAGAAAAAGCAAGCACGGAGGACGAGAATCGCTTTTGCCCTGCGTAGCGTTCCGGGCAGCGGGTAGAAATAGGCAGCGAATTGCCGGCTAGCAGCTTCCCTGTGGCGGGGAAGTGCAAACGTACACGTTTTCGGCCGAAAATGCGTTTTCCGGCGAAAACGCACACCACGGCTCTTTATGAGAAAAAGCAAGCACGGAGGACGAGAATCGCTTTTGCCCTGCGTAGCGTTCCGGGCAGCGGGTAGAACCAGGCAGAGAATTCCCGGCTAGCAGCTTCCCTGTGGCGGGGAAGTGCAAACGTACACGTTTTCGGCCGAAAACGCGTTTTCCGGCGAAAACGCACACCACGGCTCTTTCTGAGAAAAAGCGAGCACGGAGGACGAGAATCGCTTTTGCCCTGCGTAGCGTTCCGGGCAGCGGGTAGAACCAGCAGAGAATTCCCGGCTAGCAGCTTCCCTGTGGCCGGGAAGTGCAAACGTACACGTTTTCGGCCGAAAACGCGTTTTCCGGCGAAAAAGCACACCATGGCTCTTTCTGAGAAAAAGCAAGCACGGAGGACGAGAATCGCTTTTACCCTGCGTAGCGTTCCGGGCAGCGGGTAGAACCAGGCAGAGAATTCCCGTCTAGCAGCTTCCCTGTGGCCGGGAAGTGCAAACGTACACGTTTTCGGCCGAAAACGGGTTTTCCGGCGAAAACGCACACCACGGCTCTTTATGAGAAAAAGCAAGCACGGAGGACGATAATCGCTTTTGCCCTGCGTAGCGTTCCGGGCAGCGGGTAGAACCAGGCAGAGAATTCCCGGCTAGCAGCTTCCCTGTGGCGGGGAAGTGCAAACGTGCACGTTTTTGGCCGAAAACGCGTTTTCCGGCGAAAACGCACACCACGGCTCTTTCTGAGAAAAAGAAAGCACGGAGGACGAGAATCGCTTTTGCCCTGCGTATCGTTCTGAGGAGTGGGTAGAAATAGGCAGCGAATTGCCGGCTAGCAGCTTCCCTGTGGCCGGGAAGTGCAAACGTACACGTTTTCGGCCGAAAACGCGTTTTCCGGCGAAAACGCACACCACGGCTCTTTCTGAGAAAAAGCAAGCACGGAGGACGAGAATCGCTTTTGCCCTGCGTAGCGTTCCGGGCAGCGGGTAGAACCAGGCAGAGAATTCCCGGCTAGCAGCTTCCCTGTGGCGGGGAAGTGCAAACGTACACGTTTTCGGCCGAAAATGCGTTTTCCGGCGAAAACGCACACCACGGCTCTTTCTGAGAAAAAGCAAGCACGGAGGACGAGAATCGCTTTTGCCCTGCGTAGCGTTCCGGGCAGCGGGTAGAACCAGGCAGAGAATTCCCGGCTAGCAGCTTCCCTGTGGCCGGGAAGTGCAAACGTACACGTTTACGGCCGAAAACGCGTTTACCGGCGAAAACGCACACCACGGCTCTTTCTGAGAAAAAGCAAGCACGGAGGACGAGAATCGCTTTTGCCCTGCGTAGCGTTCCGGGCAGCGGGTAGAACCAGGCAGCGAATTGCCGGCTAGCAGCTTCCCTGTGGCCGGGAAGTGCAAATGTACACGTTTTCGGCCGAAAACGCGTTTTCCGGCGAAAAAGCACACCATGGCTCTTTCTGAGAAAAAGCAAGCACGGAGGACGAGAATCGCTTTTGCCCTGCGTAGCGTTCCGGGCAGCGGGTAGAAATAGGCAGCGAATTGCCGGCTAGCAGCTTCCCTGTGGCCGGGAAGTGCAAACGTACACGTTTTCGGACGAAAACGCGTTTTCCGGCGAAAACGCACACCACGGCTCTTTCTGAGAAAAAGCAAGCACGGAGGACGAGAATCGCTTTTGCCCTGCGTAGCGTTCCGGGCAGCGGGTAGAACCAGGCAGAGAATTCCCGGCTAGCAGCTTCCCTGTGGCGGGGAAGTGCAAACGTACACGTTTTCGGCCGAAAATGCGTTTTCCGGCGAAAACGCACACCACGGCTCTTTCTGAGAAAAAGCAAGCACGGAGGACGAGAATCGCTTTTGCCCTGCGTAGCGTTCCGGGCAGCGGGTAGAACCAGGCACAGAATTCCCGGCTAGCAGCTTCCCTGTGGCGGGGAAGTGCAAACGTACACGTTTTCGGCCGAAAACGCGTTTTCCGGCGAAAACGCACACCACGGCTCTTTCTGAGAAAAAGCGAGCACGGAGGACGAGAATCGCTTTTACCCTGCGTAGCGTTCCGGGCAGCGGGTAGAACCAGCAGAGAATTCCCGGCTAGCAGCTTCCCTGTGGCCGGGAAGTGCAAACGTACACGTTTTCGGCCGAAAACGCGTTTTCCGGCGAAAAAGCACACCATGGCTCTTTCTGAGAAAAAGCGAGCACGGAGGACGAGAATCGCTTTTGCCCTGCGTAGCGTTCCGGGCAGCGGGTTGAACCAGCAGAGAATTCCCGGCTAGCAGCTTCCCTGTGGCCGGGAAGTGCAAACGTACACGTTTTCGGCCGAAAACGCGTTTTCCGGCGAAAAAGCACACCATGTCTCTTTCTGAGAAAAAGCAAGCACGGAGGACGAGAATCGCTTTTACCCTGCGTAGCGTTCCGGGCAGCGGGTAGAACCAGGCAGAGAATTCCCGTCTAGCAGCTTCCCTGTGGCCGGGAAGTGCAAACGTACACGTTTTCGGCCGAAAACGGGTTTTCCGGCGAAAACGCACACCACGGCTCTTTATGAGAAAAAGCAAGCACGGAGGACGAGAATCGCTTTTGCCCTGCGTAGCGTTCCGGGCAGCGGGTAGAACCAGGCAGAGAATTCCCGGCTAGCAGCTTCCCTGTGGCGGGGAAGTGCAAACGTGCACGTTTTCGGCCGAAAACGCGTTTTCCGGCGAAAACGCACACCACGGCTCTTTCTGAGAAAAAGAAAGCACGGAGGACGAGAATCGCTTTTGCCCTGCGTATCGTTTGAGCAGTGGGTAGAAATAGGCAGCGAATTGCCGGCTAGCAGCTTCCCTGTGGCCGGGAAGTGCAAACGTACACGTTTTCGGACGAAAACGCGTTTTCCCGCGAAAACGCACACCACGGCTCTTTCTGAGAAAAAGCAAGCACGGAGGACGAGAATCGCTTTTGCCCTGCGTAGCGTTCCGGGCAGCGGGTAGAACCAGGCAGAGAATTCCCGGCTAGCAGCTTCCCTGTGGCGGGGAAGTGCAAACGTACACGTTTTCGGCTGAAAATGCGTTTTCCGGCGAAAACGCACACCACGGCTCTTTCTGAGAAAAAGCAAGCACGGAGGACGAGAATCGCTTTTGCCCTGCGTAGCGTTCCGGGCAGCGGGTAGAACCAGGCAGAGAATTCCCGGCTAGCAGCTTCCCTGTGGCCGGGAAGTGCAAACGTACACGTTTTCGGCCGAAAACGCGTTTACCGGCGAAAACGCACACCACGGCTCTTTCTGAGAAAAAGCAAGCACGGAGGACGAGAATCGCTTTTGCCCTGCGTAGCGTTCCGGGCAGCGGGTAGAACCAGGCAGCGAATTGCCGGCTAGCAGCTTCCCTGTGGCCGGGAAGTGCAAATGTACACGTTTTCGGCCGAAAACGCGTTTTCCGGCGAAAAAGCACACCATGGCTCTTTCTGAGAAAAAGCAAGCACGGAGGACGAGAATCGCTTTTGCCCTGCGTAGCGTTCCGGGCAGCGGGTAGAAATAGGCAGCGAATTGCCGGCTAGCAGCTTCCCTGTGGCCGGGAAGTGCAAACGTACACGTTTTCGGACGAAAACGCGTTTTCCGGCGAAAACGCACACCACGGCTCTTTCTGAGAAAAAGCAAGCACGGAGGACGAGAATCGCTTTTGCCCTGCGTAGCGTTCCGGGCAGCGGGTAGAACCAGGCAGAGAATTCCCGGCTAGCAGCTTCCCTGTGGCGGGGAAGTGCAAACGTACACGTTTTCGGCCGAAAATGCGTTTTCCGGCGAAAACGCACACCACGGCTCTTTCTGAGAAAAAGCAAGCACGGAGGACGAGAACCGCTTTTGCCCTGCGTAGCGTTCCGGGCAGCGGGTAGAACCAGGCAGAGAATTCCCGGCTAGCAGCTTCCCTGTGGCGGGGAAGTGCAAACGTACACGTTTTCGGCCGAAAACGCGTTTTCCGGCGAAAACGCACACCACGGCTCTTTCTGAGAAAAAGCGAGCACGGAGGACGAGAATCGCTTTTACCCTGCGTAGCGTTCCGGGCAGCGGGTAGAACCAGGCAGAGAATTCCCGGCTAGCAGCTTCCCTGTGGCCGGGAAGTGCAAACGTACACGTTTTCGGCTGAAAACGGGTTTTCCGGCGAAAACGCACACCACGGCTCTTTATGAGAAAAAGCAAGCACGGAGGACGAGAATCGCTTTTGCCCTGCGTAGCGTTCCGGGCAGCGGGTAGAACCAGGCAGAGAATTCCCGGCTAGCAGCTTCCCTGTGGCCGGGAAGTGCAAACGTACACGTTTTCGGCCGAAAACCCGTTTACCGGCGAAAACGCACACCACGGCTCTTTCTGAGAAAAAGCAAGCACGGAGGACGAGAATCGCTTTTGCCCTGCGTAGTGTTCCGGGCAGCGGGTAGAACTCGGCAGAGAATTCCCGGCTAGCAGCTTCCCTGTGGCCGGGAAGTGCAAACGTACACGTTTTCGGCCGAAAACGCGTTTTCCCGCGAAAACGCACACCACGGCTCTTTCTGAGAAAAAGCAAGCACGGAGGACGAGAATCGCTTTTGCCCTGCGTAGCGTTCCGGGCAGCGGGTAGAACCAGGCAGAGAATTCCCGGCTAGCAGCTTCGCTGTGGCGGGGAAGTGCAAACGTACAAGTTTTCGGCCGAAAACGCGTTTTCTGGCGAAAACGCACACCACGGCTCTTTATGAGAAAAAGCAAGCACGGAGGACGAGAATCGCTTTTGCCCTGCGTAGCGTTCCGGGCAGCGGGTAGAACCAGGCAGAGAATTCCCGGCTAGCAGCTTCCCTGTGGCCGGGAAGTGCAAACGTACACGTTTTCGGCCGAAAACGCGTTTTCCGGCGAAAACGCACACCACGGCTCTTTCTGAGAAAAAGCAAGCACGGAGGACGAGAACCGCTTTTGCCCTGCCTAGCGTTCCGGGCAGCGGGTAGAACCAGGCAGAGAATTCCCGGCTAGCAGCTTCCCTGTGGCGGGGAAGTGCAAACGTACACGTTTTCGGCCGAAAACGCGTTTTCCGGCGAAAACGCACACCACGGCTCTTTCTGACAAAAAGCAAGCACGGAGGACGAGAATCGCTTTTGCCCTGCGTAGCGTTCCGGGCAGCGGGTAGAACCAGGCAGAGAATTCCCGTCTAGCAGCTTCCCTGTGGCGGGGAAGTGCAAACGTACACGTTTTCGGCTGAAAACGCGTTTTCTGGCGAAAACGCACACCACGGCTCTTTCTGAGAAAAAGCAAGCACGGAGGACGAGAATCGCTTTTCCCTGCGTAGCGTTCCGGGCAGCGGGTAGAACCAGGCAGAGAATTCCCGGCTAGCAGCTTCCCTGTGGCCGGGAAGTGCAAACGTACACGTTTTCGGCCGAAAACGCGTTTTCCGGCGAAAACGCACACCACGGCTCTTTCTGAGAAAAAGCAAGCACGGAGGACGAGAATCGCTTTTGCCCTGCGTAGTGTTCCGGGCAGCGGGTAGAACCAGGCAGAGAATTCCCGGCTAGCAGCTTCCCTGTGGCCGGGAAGTGCAAACGTACACGTTTTCGGCCGAAAACGCGTTTTCCGGCGAAAACGCACACCACGGCTCTTTCTGAGAAAAAGCAAGCACGGAGGACGAGAATCGCTTTTGCCCTGCGTAGCGTTCCGGGCAGCGGGTAGAAATAGGCAGCGAATTGCCGGCTAGCAGCTTCCCTGTGGCGGGGAAGTGCAAACGTACACGTTTTCGGCCGAAAACGCGTTTTCTGGCGAAAACGCACACCACGGCTCTTTCTGAGAAAAAGCAAGTACGGAGGACGAGAATCGCTTTTGCCCTGCGTAGCGTTCCGGGCAGCGGGTAGAACCAGGCAGAGAATTCCCGGCTAGCAGCTTCCCTGTGGCCGGGAAGTGCAAACGTACACGTTTTCGGCCGAAAACGCGTTTTCCGGCGAAAAAGCACACCATGGCTCTTTCTGAGAAAAAGCAAGCACGGAAGACGAGAATCGCTTTTACCCTGCGTAGCGTTCCGGGCAGCGGGTAGAACCAGGCAGAGAATTCCCGACTAGCAGCTTCCCTGTGGCCGGGAAGTGCAAACGTACACGTTTTCGGCCGAAAACGCGTTTTCTGGCGAAAACGCACACCACGGCTCTTTCTGAGAAAAAGAAAGCACGGAGGACGAGAATCGCTTTTGCCCTGCGTATCGTTCTGAGCAGTGGGTAGAAATAGGCAGCGAATTGCCGGCTAGCAGCTTCCCTGTGGCCGGGAAGTGCAAACGTACACGTTTTCGGACGAAAACGCGTTTACCGGCGAAAACGCACACCACGGCTCTTTCTGAGAAAAAGCAAGCACGGAGGACGAGAATCGCTTTTGCCCTGCGTAGCGTTCCGGGCAGCGGGTAGAACCAGGCAGCGAATTGCCGGCTAGCAGCTTCCCTGTGGCCGGGAAGTGCAAACGTACACGTTTTCGGCCGAAAACGCGTTTTCTGGCGAAAACGCACACCACGGCTCTTTCTGAGAAAAAGAAAGCACGGAGGACGAGAATCGCTTTTGCCCTGCGTATCGTTCTGAGCAGTGGGTAGAAATAGGCAGCGAATTGCCGGCTAGCAGCTTCCCTGCGGCCGGGAAGTGCAAACGTACACGTTTTCAGACGAAAACGCGTTTACCGGCGAAAACGCACACCACGGCTCTTTCTGAGAAAAAGCAAGCACGGAGGACGAGAATCGCTTTTGCCCTGTGTAGCGTTCCGGGCAGCGGGTAGAAATAGGCAGAGAATTCCCGGCTAGCAGCTTCCCTGTGGCGGGGAAGTGCAAACGTACACGTTTTCGGCCGAAAACGGGTTTTCCGGCGAAAACGCACACCACGGCTCTTTATGAGAAAAAGCAAGCACGGAGGACGAGAATCGCTTTTGCCCTGCGTAGCGTTCCGGGCAGCGGGTAGAACCAGGCAGAGAATTCCCGGCTAGCAGCTTCCCTGTGGCGGGGAAGTGCAAACGTGCACGTTTTTGGCCGAAAACGCGTTTTCCGGCGAAAACGCACACCACGGCTCTTTCTGAGAAAAAGAAAGCACGGAGGACGAGAATCGCTTTTGCCCTGCGTAGCGTTCCGGGCAGCGGGTAGAACCAGGCAGAGAATTCCCGGCTAGCAGCTTCCCTGTGGCGGGGAAGTGCAAACGTGCACGTTTTCGGCCGAAAACGCTTTTTCCGGCGAAAACGCACACCACGGCTCTTTCTGAGAAAAAGAAAGCACGGAGGACGAGAATCGATTTTGCCCTGCGTATCGTTCTGAGCAGTGGGTAGAAATAGGCAGCGAATTGCCGGCTAGCATCTTCCCTGTGGCCGGGAAGTGCAAACGTACACGTTTACGGCCGAAAACGCGTTTTCCGGCGAAAACGCACACCACGGCTCTTTCTGAGAAAAAGCAAGCACGGAGGACGAGAATCGCTTTTGCCCTGCGTAGCGTTCCGGGCAGCGGGTAGAACCAGGCAGAGAATTCCCGGCTAGCAGCTTCCCTGTGGCGGGGAAGTGCAAACGTACACGTTTTCGGAAGAAAATGCGTTTTCCGGCGAAAACGCACACCACGGCTCTTTCTGAGAAAAAGCAAGCACGGAGGACGAGAATCGCTTTTGCCCTGCGTAGCGTTCCGGGCAGCGGGTAGAACCAGGCAGCGAATTGCAGGCTAGCAGCTTCCCTGTGGCCGGGAAGTGCAAATGTACACGTTTTCGGCCGAAAACGCGTTTTCCGGCGAAAAAGCACACCATGGCTCTTTCTGAGAAAAAGCAAGCACGGAGGACGAGAATCGCTTTTGCCCTGCGTAGCGTTCCGGGCAGCGGGTAGAAATAGGCAGCGAATTGCCGGCTAGCAGCTTCCCTGTGGCGGGGAAGTGCAAACGTACACGTTTTCGGCCGAAAATGCGTTTTCCGGCGAAAACGCACACCACGGCTCTTTATGAGAAAAAGCAAGCACGGAGGACGAGAATCGCTTTTGCCCTGCGTAGCGTTCCGGGCAGCGGGTAGAACCAGGCAGAGAATTCCCGGCTAGCAGCTTCCCTGTGGCGGGGAAGTGCAAACGTACACGTTTTCGGCCGAAAACGCGTTTTCCGGCGAAAACGCACACCACGGCTCTTTCTGAGAAAAAGCGAGCACGGAGGACGAGAATCGCTTTTGCCCTGCGTAGCGTTCCGGGCAGCGGGTAGAACCAGCAGAGAATTCCCGGCTAGCAGCTTCCCTGTGGCCGGGAAGTGCAAACGTACACGTTTTCGGCCGAAAACGCGTTTTCCGGCGAAAAAGCACACCATGGCTCTTTCTGAGAAAAAGCAAGCACGGAGGACGAGAATCGCTTTTACCCTGCGTAGCGTTCCGGGCAGCGGGTAGAACCAGGCAGAGAATTCCCGTCTAGCAGCTTCCCTGTGGCCGGGAAGTGCAAACGTACACGTTTTCGGCCGAAAACGGGTTTTCCGGCGAAAACGCACACCACGGCTCTTTATGAGAAAAAGCAAGCACGGAGGACGAGAATCGCTTTTGCCCTGCGTAGCGTTCCGGGCAGCGGGTAGAACCAGGCAGAGAATTCCCGGCTAGAAGCTTCCCTGTGGCGGGGAAGTGCAAACGTGCACGTTTTTGGCCGAAAACGCGTTTTCCGGCGAAAACGCACACCACGGCTCTTTCTGAGAAAAAGAAAGCACGGAGGACGAGAATCGCTTTTGCCCTGCGTATCGTTCTGAGGAGTGGGTAGAAATAGGCAGCGAATTGCCGGCTAGCAGCTTCCCTGTGGCCGGGAAGTGCAAACGTGCACGTTTTTGGCCGAAAACGCGTTTTCCGGCGAAAACGCACACCACGGCTCTTTCTGAGAAAAAGCAAGCACGGAGGACGAGAATCGCTTTTGCCCTGCGTAGCGTTCCGGGCAGCGGGTAGAACCAGGCAGCGAATTGCCGGCTAGCAGCTTCCCTGTGGCCGGGAAGTGCAAATGTACACGTTTTCGGCCGAAAACGCGTTTTCCGGCGAAAAAGCACACCATGGCTCTTTCTGAGAAAAAGCAAGCACGGAGGACGAGAATCGCTTTTGCCCTGCGTAGCGTTCCGGGCAGCGGGTAGAAATAGGCAGCGAATTGCCGGCTAGCAGCTTCCCTGTGGCCGGGAAGTGCAAACGTACACGTTTTCGGACGAAAACGCGTTTTCCGGCGAAAACGCACACCACGGCTCTTTCTGAGAAAAAGCAAGCACGGAGGACGAGAATCGCTTTTGCCCTGCGTAGCGTTCCGGGCAGCGGGTAGAACCAGGCAGAGAATTCCCGGCTAGCAGCTTCCCTGTGGCGGGGAAGTGCAAACGTACACGTTTTCGGCCGAAAATGCGTTTTCCGGCGAAAACGCACACCACGGCTCTTTCTGAGAAAAAGCAAGCACGGAGGACGAGAATCGCTTTTGCCCTGCGTAGCGTTCCGGGCAGCGGGTAGAACCAGGCAGAGAATTCCCGGCTAGCAGCTTCCCTGTGGCGGGGAAGTGCAAACGTACACGTTTTCGGCCGAAAACGCGTTTTCCGGCGAAAACGCACACCACGGCTCTTTCTGAGAAAAAGCGAGCACGGAGGACGAGAATCGCTTTTACCCTGCGTAGCGTTCCGGGCAGCGGGTAGAACCAGCAGAGAATTCCCGGCTAGCAGCTTCCCTGTGGCCGGGAAGTGCAAACGTACACGTTTTCGGCCGAAAACGCGTTTTCCGGCGAAAAAGCACACCATGGCTCTTTCTGAGAAAAAGCGAGCACGGAGGACGAGAATCGCTTTTGCCCTGCGTAGCGTTCCGGGCAGCGGGTTGAACCAGCAGAGAATTCCCGGCTAGCAGCTTCCCTGTGGCCGGGAAGTGCAAACGTACACGTTTTCGGCCGAAAACGCGTTTTCCGGCGAAAAAGCACACCATGGCTCTTTCTGAGAAAAAGCAAGCACGGAGGACGAGAATCGCTTTTACCCTGCGTAGCGTTCCGGGCAGCGGGTAGAACCAGGCAGAGAATTCCCGTCTAGCAGCTTCCCTGTGGCCGGGAAGTGCAAACGTACACGTTTTCGGCCGAAAACGGGTTTTCCGGCGAAAACGCACACCACGGCTCTTTATGAGAAAAAGCAAGCACGGAGGACGAGAATCGCTTTTGCCCTGCGTAGCGTTCCGGGCAGCGGGTAGAACCAGGCAGAGAATTCCCGGCTAGCAGCTTCCCTGTGGCGGGGAAGTGCAAACGTGCACGTTTTCGGCCGAAAACGGGTTTTCCGGCGAAAACGCACACCACGGCTCTTTCTGAGAAAAAGAAAGCACGGAGGACGAGAATCGCTTTTGCCCTGCGTATCGTTCTGAGCAGTGGGTAGAAATAGGCAGCGAATTGCCGGCTAGCAGCTTCCCTGTGGCCGGGAAGTGCAAACGTACACGTTTTCGGACGAAAACGCGTTTTCCGGCGAAAACGCACACCACGGCTCTTTCTGAGAAAAAGCAAGCACGGAGGACGAGAATCGCTTTTGCCCTGCGTAGCGTTCCGGGCAGCGGGTAGAACCAGGCAGAGAATTCCCGGCTAGCAGCTTCCCTGTGGCGGGGAAGTGCAAACGTACACGTTTTCGGCCGAAAATGCGTTTTCCGGCGAAAACGCACACCACGGCTCTTTCTGAGAAAAAGCAAGCACGGAGGACGAGAATCGCTTTTGCCCTGCGTAGCGTTCCGGGCAGCGGGTAGAACCAGGCAGAGAATTCCCGGCTAGCAGCTTCCCTGTGGCCGGGAAGTGCAAACGTACACGTTTTCGGCCGAAAACGCGTTTACCGGCGAAAACGCACACCACGGCTCTTTCTGAGAAAAAGCAAGCACGGAGGACGAGAATCGCTTTTGCCCTGCGTAGCGTTCCGGGCAGCGGGTAGAACCAGGCAGCGAATTGCCGGCTAGCAGCTTCCCTGTGGCCGGGAAGTGCAAATGTACACGTTTTCGGCCGAAAACGCGTTTTCCGGCGAAAAAGCACACCATGGCTCTTTCTGAGAAAAAGCAAGCACGGAGGACGAGAATCGCTTTTGCCCTGCGTAGCGTTCCGGGCAGCGGGTAGAAATAGGCAGCGAATTGCCGGCTAGCAGCTTCCCTGTGGCCGGGAAGTGCAAACGTACACGTTTTCGGACGAAAACGCGTTTTCCGGCGAAAACGCACACCACGGCTCTTTCTGAGAAAAAGCAAGCACGGAGGACGAGAATCGCTTTTGCCCTGCGTAGCGTTCCGGGCAGCGGGTAGAACCAGGCAGAGAATTCCCGGCTAGCAGCTTCCCTGTGGCGGGGAAGTGCAAACGTACACGTTTTCGGCCGAAAATGCGTTTTCCGGCGAAAACGCACACCACGGCTCTTTCTGAGAAAAAGCAAGCACGGAGGACGAGAATCGCTTTTGCCCTGCGTAGCGTTCCGGGCAGCGGGTAGAACCAGGCAGAGAATTCCCGGCTAGCAGCTTCCCTGTGGCGGGGAAGTGCAAACGTACACGTTTTCGGCCGAAAACGCGTTTTCCGGCGAAAACGCACACCACGGCTCTTTCTGAGAAAAAGCGAGCACGGAGGACGAGAATCGCTTTTACCCTGCGTAGCGTTCCGGGCAGCGGGTAGAACCAGGCAGAGAATTCCCGGCTAGCAGCTTCCCTGTGGCCGGGAAGTGCAAACGTACACGTTTTCGGCTGAAAACGGGTTTTCCGGCGAAAACGCACACCACGGCTCTTTATGAGAAAAAGCAAGCACGGAGGACGAGAATCGCTTTTGCCCTGCGTAGCGTTCCGGGCAGCGGGTAGAACCAGGCAGAGAATTCCCGGCTAGCAGCTTCCCTGTGGCCGGGAAGTGCAAACGTACACGTTTTCGGCCGAAAACCCGTTTACCGGCGAAAACGCACACCACGGCTCTTTCTGAGAAAAAGCAAGCACGGAGGACGAGAATCGCTTTTGCCCTGCGTAGTGTTCCGGGCAGCGGGTAGAACTCGGCAGAGAATTCCCGGCTAGCAGCTTCCCTGTGGCCGGGAAGTGCAAACGTACACGTTTTCGGCCGAAAACGCGTTTTCCCGCGAAAACGCACACCACGGCTCTTTCTGAGAAAAAGCAAGCACGGAGGACGAGAATCGCTTTTGCCCTGCGTAGCGTTCCGGGCAGCGGGTAGAACCAGGCAGAGAATTCCCGGCTAGCAGCTTCGCTGTGGCGGGGAAGTGCAAACGTACAAGTTTTCGGCCGAAAACGCGTTTTCTGGCGAAAACGCACACCACGGCTCTTTCTGAGAAAAAGCAAGCACGGAGGACGAGAATCGCTTTTGCCCTGCGTAGTGTTCCGGGCAGCGGGTAGAACCAGGCAGAGAATTCCCGGCTAGCAGCTTCCCTGTGGCCGGGAAGTGCAAACGTACACGTTTTCGGCCGAAAACGCGTTTTCCCGCGAAAACGCACACCACGGCACTTTCTGAGAAAAAGCAAGCACGGAGGACGAGAACCGCTTTTGCCCTGCCTAGCGTTCCGGGCAGCGGGTAGAACCAGGCAGAGAATTCCCGGCTAGCAGCTTCCCTGTGGCGGGGAAGTGCAAACGTACACGTTTTCGGCCGAAAACGCGTTTTCCGGCGAAAACGCACACCACGGCTCTTTCTGACAAAAAGCAAGCACGGAGGACGAGAATCGCTTTTGCCCTGCGTAGCGTTCCGGGCAGCGGGTAGAACCAGGCAGAGAATTCCCGTCTAGCAGCTTCCCTGTGGCGGGGAAGTGCAAACGTACACGTTTTCGGCTGAAAACGCGTTTTCTGGCGAAAACGCACACCACGGCTCTTTCTGAGAAAAAGCAAGCACGGAGGACGAGAATCGCTTTTCCCTGCGTAGCGTTCCGGGCAGCGGGTAGAACCAGGCAGAGAATTCCCGGCTAGCAGCTTCCCTGTGGCCGGGAAGTGCAAACGTACACGTTTTCGGCCGAAAACGCGTTTTCCGGCGAAAACGCACACCACGGCTCTTTCTGAGAAAAAGCAAGCACGGAGGACGAGAATCGCTTTTGCCCTGCGTAGTGTTCCGGGCAGCGGGTAGAACCAGGCAGAGAATTCCCGGCTAGCAGCTTCCCTGTGGCCGGGAAGTGCAAACGTACACGTTTTCGGCCGAAAACGCGTTTTCCGGCGAAAACGCACACCACGGCTCTTTCTGAGAAAAAGCAAGCACGGAGGACGAGAATCGCTTTTGCCCTGCGTAGCGTTCCGGGCAGCGGGTAGAACCAGGCAGAGAATTCCCGGCTAGCAGCTTCCCTGTGGCGGGGAAGTGCAAACGTACACGTTTTCGGCCGAAAACGCGTTTTCTGGCGAAAACGCACACCACGGCTCTTTCTGAGAAAAAGCAAGTACGGAGGACGAGAATCGCTTTTGCCCTGCGTAGCGTTCCGGGCAGCGGGTAGAACCAGGCAGAGAATTCCCGGCTAGCAGCTTCCCTGTGGCCGGGAAGTGCAAACGTACACGTTTTCGGCCGAAAACGCGTTTTCCGGCGAAAAAGCACACCATGGCTCTTTCTGAGAAAAAGCAAGCACGGAAGACGAGAATCGCTTTTACCCTGCGTAGCGTTCCGGGCAGCGGGTAGAACCAGGCAGAGAATTCCCGACTAGCAGCTTCCCTGTGGCCGGGAAGTGCAAACGTACACGTTTTCGGCCGAAAACGCGTTTTCTGGCGAAAACGCACACCACGGCTCTTTCTGAGAAAAAGAAAGCACGGAGGACGAGAATCGCTTTTGCCCTGCGTATCGTTCTGAGCAGTGGGTAGAAATAGGCAGCGAATTGCCGGCTAGCAGCTTCCCTGTGGCCGGGAAGTGCAAACGTACACGTTTTCGGACGAAAACGCGTTTACCGGCGAAAACGCACACCACGGCTCTTTCTGAGAAAAAGCAAGCACGGAGGACGAGAATCGCTTTTGCCCTGCGTAGCGTTCCGGGCAGCGGGTAGAACCAGGCAGCGAATTGCCGGCTAGCAGCTTCCCTGTGGCCGGGAAGTGCAAACGTACACGTTTTCGGCCGAAAACGCGTTTTCTGGCGAAAACGCACACCACGGCTCTTTCTGAGAAAAAGAAAGCACGGAGGACGAGAATCGCTTTTGCCCTGCGTATCGTTCTGAGCAGTGGGTAGAAATAGGCAGCGAATTGCCGGCTAGCAGCTTCCCTGTGGCCGGGAAGTGCAAACGTACACGTTTTCAGACGAAAACGCGTTTACCGGCGAAAACGCACACCACGGCTCTTTCTGAGAAAAAGCAAGCACGGAGGACGAGAATCGCTTTTGCCCTGTGTAGCGTTCCGGGCAGCGGGTAGAAATAGGCAGAGAATTCACGGCTAGCAGCTTCCCTGTGGCGGGGAAGTGCAAACGTACACGTTTTCGGCCGAAAATGCGTTTTCCGGCGAAAACGCACACCACGGCTCTTTATGAGAAAAAGCAAGCACGGAGGACGAGAATCGCTTTTGCCCTGCGTAGCGTTCCGGGCAGCGGGTAGAACCAGGCAGAGAATTCCCGGCTAGCAGCTTCCCTGTGGCGGGGAAGTGCAAACGTACACGTTTTCGGCCGAAAACGCGTTTTCCGGCGAAAACGCACACCACGGCTCTTTCTGAGAAAAAGCGAGCACGGAGGACGAGAATCGCTTTTGCCCTGCGTAGCGTTCCGGGCAGCGGGTAGAACCAGCAGAGAATTCCCGTCTAGCAGCTTCCCTGTGGCCGGGAAGTGCAAACGTACACGTTTTCGGCCGAAAACGCGTTTTCCGGCGAAAAAGCACACCATGGCTCTTTCTGAGAAAAAGCAAGCACGGAGGACGAGAATCGCTTTTACCCTGCGTAGCGTTCCGGGCAGCGGGTAGAACCAGGCAGAGAATTCCCGTCTAGCAGCTTCCCTGTGGCCGGGAAGTGCAAACGTACACGTTTTCGGCCGAAAACGGGTTTTCCGGCGAAAACGCACACCACGGCTCTTTATGAGAAAAAGCAAGCACGGAGGACGAGAATCGCTTTTGCCCTGCGTAGCGTTCCGGGCAGCGGGTAGAACCAGGCAGAGAATTCCCGGCTAGCAGCTTCCCTGTGGCGGGGAAGTGCAAACGTGCACGTTTTCGGCCGAAAACGCTTTTTCCGGCGAAAACGCACACCACGGCTCTTTCTGAGAAAAAGAAAGCACGGAGGACGAGAATCGCTTTTGCCCTGCGTATCGTTCTGAGCAGTGCGTAGAAATAGGCAGCGAATTGCCGGCTAGCATCTTCCCTGTGGCCGGGAAGTGCAAACGTACACGTTTTCGGCCGAAAACGCGTTTTCCGGCGAAAACGCACACCACGGCTCTTTCTGAGAAAAAGAAAGCACGGAGGACGAGAATCGCTTTTGCCCTGCGTATCGTTCTGAGGAGTGGGTAGAAATAGGCAGCGAATTGCCGGCTAGCAGCTTCCCTGTGGCCGGGAAGTGCAAACGTACACGTTTTCGGACGAAAACGCGTTTTCCGGCGAAAACGCACACCACGGCTCTTTCTGAGAAAAAGCAAGCACGGAGGACGAGAATCGCTTTTGCCCTGCGTAGCGTTCCGGGCAGCGGGTAGAACCAGGCAGAGAATTCCCGGCTAGCAGCTTCCCTGTGGCGGGGAAGTGCAAACGTACACGTTTTCGGCCGAAAATGCGTTTTCCGGCGAAAACGCACACCACGGCTCTTTCTGAGAAAAAGCAAGCACGGAGGACGAGAATCGCTTTTGCCCTGCGTAGCGTTCCGGGCAGCGGGTAGAACCAGGCAGAGAATTCCCGGCTAGCAGCTTCCCTGTGGCCGGGAAGTGCAAACGTACACGTTTACGGCCGAAAACGCGTTTACCGGCGAAAACGCACACCACGGCTCTTTCTGAGAAAAAGCAAGCACGGAGGACGAGAATCGCTTTTGCCCTGCGTAGCGTTCCGGGCAGCGGGTAGAACCAGGCAGCGAATTGCCGGCTAGCAGCTTCCCTGTGGCCGGGAAGTGCAAATGTACACGTTTTCGGCCGAAAACGCGTTTTCCGGCGAAAAAGCACACCATGGCTCTTTCTGAGAAAAAGCAAGCACGGAGGACGAGAATCGCTTTTGCCCTGCGTAGCGTTCCGGGCAGCGGGTAGAAATAGGCAGCGAATTGCCGGCTAGCAGCTTCCCTGTGGCCGGGAAGTGCAAACGTACACGTTTTCGGACGAAAACGCGTTTTCCGGCGAAAACGCACACCACGGCTCTTTCTGAGAAAAAGCAAGCACGGAGGACGAGAATCGCTTTTGCCCTGCGTAGCGTTCCGGGCAGCGGGTAGAACCAGGCAGAGAATTCCCGGCTAGCAGCTTCCCTGTGGCGGGGAAGTGCAAACGTACACGTTTTCGGCCGAAAATGCGTTTTCCGGCGAAAACGCACACCACGGCTCTTTCTGAGAAAAAGCAAGCACGGAGGACGAGAATCGCTTTTGCCCTGCGTAGCGTTCCGGGCAGCGGGTAGAACCAGGCAGAGAATTCCCGGCTAGCAGCTTCCCTGTGGCGGGGAAGTGCAAACGTACACGTTTTCGGCCGAAAACGCGTTTTCCGGCGAAAACGCACACCACGGCTCTTTCTGAGAAAAAGCGAGCACGGAGGACGAGAATCGCTTTTACCCTGCGTAGCGTTCCGGGCAGCGGGTAGAACCAGCAGAGAATTCCCGGCTAGCAGCTTCCCTGTGGCCGGGAAGTGCAAACGTACACGTTTTCGGCCGAAAACGCGTTTTCCGGCGAAAAAGCACACCATGGCTCTTTCTGAGAAAAAGCGAGCACGGAGGACGAGAATCGCTTTTACCCTGCGTAGCGTTCCGGGCAGCGGGTAGAACCAGGCAGAGAATTCCCGTCTAGCAGCTTCCCTGTGGCCGGGAAGTGCAAACGTACACGTTTTCGGCCGAAAACGGTTTTTCCGGCGAAAACGCACACCACGGCTCTTTATGAGAAAAAGCAAGCACGGAGGACGAGAATCGCTTTTGCCCTGCGTAGCGTTCCGGGCAGCGGGTAGAACCAGGCAGAGAATTCCCGGCTAGCAGCTTCCCTGTGGCCGGGAAGTGCAAACGTACACGTTTTCGGCCGAAAACCCGTTTACCGGCGAAAACGCACACCACGGCTCTTTCTGAGAAAAAGCAAGCACGGAGGACGAGAATCGCTTTTGCCCTGCGTAGTGTTCCGGGCAGCGGGTAGAACTCGGCAGAGAATTCCCGGCTAGCAGCTTCCCTGTGGCCGGGAAGTGCAAACGTACACGTTTTCGGCCGAAAACGCGTTTTCCCGCGAAAACGCACACCACGGCTCTTTCTGAGAAAAAGCAAGCACGGAGGACGAGAATCGCTTTTGCCCTGCGTAGCGTTCCGGGCAGCGGGTAGAACCAGGCAGAGAATTCCCGGCTAGCAGCTTCGCTGTGGCGGGGAAGTGCAAACGTACACGTTTTCGGCCGAAAACGCGTTTTCTGGCGAAAACGCACACCACGGCTCTTTCTGAGAAAAAGCAAGCACGGAGGACGAGAATCGCTTTTGCCCTGCGTAGTGTTCCGGGCAGCGGGTAGAACCAGGCAGAGAATTCCCGGCTAGCAGCTTCCCTGTGGCCGGGAAGTGCAAACGTACACGTTTTCGGCCGAAAACGCGTTTTCCCGCGAAAACGCACACCACGGCACTTTCTGAGAAAAAGCAAGCACGGAGGACGAGAACCGCTTTTGCCCTGCCTAGCGTTCCGGGCAGCGGGTAGAACCAGGCAGAGAATTCCCGGCTAGCAGCTTCCCTGTGGCGGGGAAGTGCAAACGTACACGTTTTCGGCCGAAAACGCGTTTTCCGGCGAAAACGCACACCACGGCTCTTTCTGAGAAAAAGCAAGCACGGAGGACGAGAATCGCTTTTGCCCTGCGTAGCGTTCCGGGCAGCGGGTAGAACCAGGCAGAGAATTCCCGGCTAGCAGCTTCCCTGTGGCCGGGAAGTGCAAACGTACACGTTTTCGGCCGAAAACGCGTTTTCCGGCGAAAAAGCACACCATGGCTCTTTCTGAGAAAAAGGAAGCACGGAAGACGAGAATCGCTTTTACCCTGCGTAGCGTTCCGGGCAGCGGGTAGAACCAGGCAGAGAATTCCCGACTAGCAGCTTCCCTGTGGCCGGGAAGTGCAAACGTACACGTTTTCGGCCGAAAACGCGTTTTCCGGCGAAAACGCACACCACGGCTCTTTCTGAGAAAAAGAAAGCACGGAGGACGAGAATCGCTTTTGCCCTGCGTATCGTTCTGAGCAGTGGGTAGAAATAGGCAGCGAATTGCCGGCTAGCAGCTTCCCTGAGGCCGGGAAGTGCAAACGTACACGTTTTCGGACGAAAACGCGTTTACCGGCGAAAACGCACACCACGGCTCTTTCTGAGAAAAAGCAAGCACGGAGGACGAGAATCGCTTTTGCCCTGCGTAGCGTTCCGGGCAGCGGGTAGAACCAGGCAGCGAATTGCCGGCTAGCAGCTTCCCTGTAACCGGGAAGTGCAAATGTACACGTTTTCGGCCGAAAACGCGTTTTCCGGCGAAAAAGCACACCATGGCTCTTTCTGAGAAAAAGCAAGCACGGAGGACGAGAATCGCTTTTGCCCTGCGTAGCGTTCCGGGCAGCGGGTAGAAATAGGCAGCGAATTGCCGGCTAGCAGCTTCCCTGTGGCGGGGAAGTGCAAACGTACACGTTTTCGGCCGAAAATGCGTTTTCCGGCGAAAACGCACACCACGGCTCTTTCTGAGAAAAAGCAAGCACGGAGGACGAGAATCGCTTTTGCCCTGCGTAGCGTTCCGGGCAGCGGGTAGAACCAGGCAGAGAATTCCCGGCTAGCAGCTTCCCTGTGGCGGGGAAGTGCAAACGTACACGTTTTCGGCCGAAAACGCGTTTTCCGGCGAAAACGCACACCACGGCTCTTTCTGAGAAAAAGCGAGCACGGAGGACGAGAATCGCTTTTGCCCTGCGTAGCGTTCCGGGCAGCGGGTAGAACCAGCAGAGAATTCCCGGCTAGCAGCTTCCCTGTGGCCGGGAAGTGCAAACGTACACGTTTTCGGCCGAAAACACGTTTTCCCGCGAAAACGCACACCACGGCTCTTTCTGAGAAAAAGCAAGCACGGAGGACGAGAATCGCTTTTGCCCTGCGTAGCGTTCCGGGCAGCGGGTAGAACCAGGCAGAGAATTCCCGGCTAGCAGCTTCGCTGTGGCGGGGAAGTGCAAACGTACACGTTTTCGGCCGAAAACGCGTTTTCTGGCGAAAACGCACACCACGGCTCTTTCTGAGAAAAAGCAAGCACGGAGGACGAGAATCGCTTTTGCCCTGCGTAGTGTTCCGGGCAGCGGGTAGAACCAGGCAGAGAATTCCCGGCTAGCAGCTTCCCTGTGGCCGGGAAGTGCAAACGTACACGTTTTCAGCCGAAAACGCGTTTTCCCGCGAAAACGCACACCACGGCACTTTCTGAGAAAAAGCAAGCACGGAGGACGAGAACCGCTTTTGCCCTGCCTAGCGTTCCGGGCAGCGGGTAGAACCAGGCAGAGAATTCCCGGCTAGCAGCTTCCCTGTGGCGGGGAAGTGCAAACGTACACGTTTTCGGCCGAAAACGCGTTTTCCGGCGAAAACGCACACCACGGCTCTTTCTGAGAAAAAGCAAGCACGGAGGACGAGAATCGCTTTTGCCCTGCGTAGCGTTCCGGGCAGCGGGTAGAACCAGGCAGAGAATTCCCGGCTAGCAGCTTCCCTGTGGCCGGGAAGTGCAAACGTACACGTTTTCGGCCGAAAACGCGTTTTCCGGCGAAAAAGCACACCATGGCTCTTTCTGAGAAAAAGCAAGCACGGAAGACGAGAATCGCTTTTACCCTGCGTAGCGTTCCGGGCAGCGGGTAGAACCAGGCAGAGAATTCCCGACTAGCAGCTTCCCTGTGGCCGGGAAGTGCAAACGTACACGTTTTCGGCCGAAAACGCGTTTTCCGGCGAAAACGCACACCACGGCTCTTTCTGAGAAAAAGAAAGCACGGAGGACGAGAATCGCTTTTGCCCTGCGTATCGTTCTGAGCAGTGGGTAGAAATAGGCAGCGAATTGCCGGCTAGCAGCTTCCCTGTGGCCGGGAAGTGCAAACGTACACGTTTTCGGACGAAAACGCGTTTACCGGCGAAAACGCACACCACGGCTCTTTCTGAGAAAAAGCAAGCACGGAGGACGAGAATCGCTTTTGCCCTGCGTAGCGTTCCGGGCAGCGGGTAGAACCAGGCAGCGAATTGCCGGCTAGCAGCTTCCCTGTGGCCGGGAAGTGCAAATGTACACGTTTTCGGCCGAAAACGCGTTTTCCGGCGAAAAAGCACACCATGGCTCTTTCTGAGAAAAAGCAAGCACGGAGGACGAGAATCGCTTTTGCCCTGCGTAGCGTTCCGGGCAGCGGGTAGAAATAGGCAGCGAATTGCCGGCTAGCAGCTTCCCTGTGGCGGGGAAGTGCAAACGTACACGTTTTCGGCCGAAAATGCGTTTTCCGGCGAAAACGCACACCACGGCTCTTTCTGAGAAAAAGCAAGCACGGAGGACGAGAATCGCTTTTGCCCTGCGTAGCGTTCCGGGCAGCGGGTAGAACCAGGCAGAGAATTCCCGGCTAGCAGCTTCCCTGTGGCGGGGAAGTGCAAACGTACACGTTTTCGGCCGAAAACGCGTTTTCCGGCGAAAACGCACACCACGGCTCTTTCTGAGAAAAAGCGAGCACGGAGGACGAGAATCGCTTTTGCCCTGCGTAGCGTTCCGGGCAGCGGGTAGAACCAGCAGAGAATTCCCGGCTAGCAGCTTCCCTGTGGCCGGGAAGTGCAAACGTACACGTTTTCGGCCGAAAACGCGTTTTCCGGCGAAAAAGCACACCATGGCTCTTTCTGAGAAAAAGCAAGCACGGAGGACGAGAATCGCTTTTACCCTGCGTAGCGTTCCGGGCAGCGGGTAGAACCAGGCAGAGAATTCCCGTCTAGCAGCTTCCCTGTGGCCGGGAAGTGCAAACGTACACGTTTTCGGCCGAAAACGGGTTTTCCGGCGAAAACGCACACCACGGCTCTTTATGAGAAAAAGCAAACACGGAGGACGAGAATCGCTTTTGCCCTGCGTAGCGTTCCGGGCAGCGGGTAGAACCAGGCAGAGAATTCCCGGCTAGCAGCTTCCCTGTGGCGGGGAAGTGCAAACGTGCACGTTTTCGGCCGAAAACGCGTTTTCCGGCGAAAACGCACACCACGGCTCTTTCTGAGAAAAAGAAAGCACGGAGGACGAGAATCGCTTTTGCCCTGCGTATCGTTCTGAGCAGTGGGTAGAAATAGGCAGCGAATTGCCGGCTAGCAGCTTCCCTGTGGCCGGGAAGTGCAAACGTACACGTTTTCGGACGAAAACGCGTTTTCCGGCGAAAACGCACACCACGGCTCTTTCTGAGAAAAAGCAAGCACGGAGGACGAGAATCGCTTTTGCCCTGCGTAGCGTTCCGGGCAGCGGGTAGAACCAGGCAGAGAATTCCCGGCTAGCAGCTTCCCTGTGGCCGGGAAGTGCAAACGTACACGTTTTCGGCCGAAAAAGAGTTTTCTGGCGAAAAAGCACACCATGGCTCTTTCTGAGAAAAAGCAAGCACGGAGGACGAGAATCGCTTTTGCCCTTCGTAGCGTTCCGGGCAGCGGGTAGAACCAGGCAGAGAATTCCCGTCTAGCAGCTTCCCTGTGGCGGGGAAGTGCAAACGTACACGTTTTCGGCCGAAAAAGCGTTTTCCGGCGAAAACGCACACCACGGCTCTTTCTGAGAAAAAGCATGCACGGAGGACGAGAATCGCTTTTGCCCTGCGTAGCGTTCCGGGCAGCGGGTAGAACTAGGCAGAGAATTCCCGTCTAGCAGCTTCCCTGTGGCGGGGAAGTGCAAACGTACACGTTTTCGGCCGAAAACGCGTTTTCCGGCGAAAACGCACACCACGGCTCTTTCTGAGAAAAAGCAAGCACGGAGGAAGAGAATCGCTTTTGCCCTGCGTAGCGTTCCGGGCAGCGGGTAGAACCAGGCAGAGAATTCCCGGCTAGCAGCTTCCCTGTGGCCTGGAAGTGCAAACGTACACGTTTTCGGCCGAAAACGCGTTTTCCGGCGAAAACGCACACCATGGCTCTTTCTGAGAAAAAGCAAGCACGGAGGACGAGAATCGTTTTTGCCCTGCGTAGCGTTCCTGGCAGCGGGTAGAACCAGGCAGAGAATTCCCGTCTAGCAGCTTCCCTGTGGCGGGGAAGTGCAAACGTACACGTTTTCAGCCGAAAACGCTTTTTCTGGCGAAAAAGCACACCACGGCTCTTTCTGAGAAAAAGCAAGCACGGAGGACGAGAATCGCTTTTGCCCTGCGTAGCGTTAAGGGCAGCGGGTAGAACGAGGCAGAGAATTCCCGGCTAGCAGCTTCCCTGTGGCCGGGAAGTGCAAACGTACACGTTTTCGGCCGAAAACGCGTTTTCCCGCGAAAACGCACACCACGGCTCTTTCTGAGAAAAAGCAAGCACGGAGGACGAGAATCGCTTTTGCCCTGCGTAGCGTTCCGGGCAGCGGGTAGAACCAGGCAGAGAATTCCCGGCTAGCAGCTGCCCTGTGGCCGGGAAGTGCAAACGTACACGTTTTCGGCCGAAAACGCGTTTTCCCGCGAAAACGCACACCACGGCTCTTTCTGAGAAAAAGCAAGCACGGAGGACGAGAATCGCTTTTGCCCTGCGTAGCGTTCCGGGCAGCGGGTAGAACCAGGCAGAGAATTCCCGGCTAGCAGCTTCCCTGTGGCGGGGAAGTGCAAACGTACACGTTTTCGGCCGAAAACGCGTTTTCCGGCGAAAACGCACACCACGGCTCTTTCTGAGAAAAAGCAAGCACGGAGGACGAGAATCGCTTTTGCCCTGCGTAGCGTTCCGGGCAGCGGGTAGAACCAGGCAGAGAATTCCCGGCTAGCAGCTTCCCTGTGGCGGGGAAGTGCAAACGTACACGTTTTCGGCCGAAAACGCGTTTTCCGGCGAAAACGCACACCATGGCTCTTTCTGAGAAAAAGCAAGCACGGAGGACGAGAATCGCTTTTGCCCTGCGTAGCGTTCTGAGCAGCGGGTAGAACCAGGCAGAGAATTCCCGGCTAGCAGCTTCCCTGTGGCGGGGAAGTGCAAACGTACACGTTTTTGGCCGAAAAAGAATTTTCTGGCGAAAAAGCACACCATGGCTCTTTCTGAGAAAAAGAAAGCACGGAGGACGAGAATCGCTTTTGCCCTGCGTATCGTTCTGAGCAGTGGGTAGAAATAGGCAGCGAATTGCCGGCTAGCAGCTTCCCTGTGGCCGGGAAGTGCAAACGTACACGTTTTCGGACGAAAACGCGTTTTCCGGCGAAAACGCACACCACGGCTCTTTCTGAGAAAAAGCAAGCACGGAGGACGAGAATCGCTTTTGCCCTGCGTAGCGTTCCGGGCAGCGGGTAGAACCAGGCAGAGAATTCCCGGCTAGCAGCTTCCCTGTGGCCGGGAAGTGCAAACGTACACGTTTTCGGCCGAAAAAGAGTTTTCTGGCGAAAAAGCACACCATGGCTCTTTCTGAGAAAAAGCAAGCACGGAGGACGAGAATCGCTTTTGCCCTTCGTAGCGTTCCGGGCAGCGGGTAGAACCAGGCAGAGAATTCCCGTCTAGCAGCTTCCCTGTGGCGGGGAAGTGCAAACGTACACGTTTTCGGCCGAAAAAGCGTTTTCCGGCGAAAACGCACACCACGGCTCTTTCTGAGAAAAAGCATGCACGGAGGACGAGAATCGCTTTTGCCCTGCGTAGCGTTCCGGGCAGCGGGTAGAACTAGGCAGAGAATTCCCGTCTAGCAGCTTCCCTGTGGCGGGGAAGTGCAAACGTACACGTTTTCGGCCGAAAACGCGTTTTCCGGCGAAAACGCACACCACGGCTCTTTCTGAGAAAAAGCAAGCACGGAGGAAGAGAATCGCTTTTGCCCTGCGTAGCGTTCCGGGCAGCGGGTAGAACCAGGCAGAGAATTCCCGGCTAGCAGCTTCCCTGTGGCCTGGAAGTGCAAACGTACACGTTTTCGGCCGAAAACGCGTTTTCCGGCGAAAACGCACACCATGGCTCTTTCTGAGAAAAAGCAAGCACGGAGGACGAGAATCGTTTTTGCCCTGCGTAGCGTTCCTGGCAGCGGGTAGAACCAGGCAGAGAATTCCCGTCTAGCAGCTTCCCTGTGGCGGGGAAGTGCAAACGTACACGTTTTCAGCCGAAAACGCTTTTTCTGGCGAAAAAGCACACCACGGCTCTTTCTGAGAAAAAGCAAGCACGGAGGACGAGAATCGCTTTTGCCCTGCGTAGCGTTAAGGGCAGCGGGTAGAACGAGGCAGAGAATTCCCGGCTAGCAGCTTCCCTGTGGCCGGGAAGTGCAAACGTACACGTTTTCGGCCGAAAACGCGTTTTCCCGCGAAAACGCACACCACGGCTCTTTCTGAGAAAAAGCAAGCACGGAGGACGAGAATCGCTTTTGCCCTGCGTAGCGTTCCGGGCAGCGGGTAGAACCAGGCAGAGAATTCCCGGCTAGCAGCTGCCCTGTGGCCGGGAAGTGCAAACGTACACGTTTTCGGCCGAAAACGCGTTTTCCCGCGAAAACGCACACCACGGCTCTTTCTGAGAAAAAGCAAGCACGGAGGACGAGAATCGCTTTTGCCCTGCGTAGCGTTCCGGGCAGCGGGTAGAACCAGGCAGAGAATTCCCGGCTAGCAGCTTCCCTGTGGCGGGGAAGTGCAAACGTACACGTTTTCGGCCGAAAACGCGTTTTCCGGCGAAAACGCACACCACGGCTCTTTCTGAGAAAAAGCAAGCACGGAGGACGAGAATCGCTTTTGCCCTGCGTAGCGTTCCGGGCAGCGGGTAGAACCAGGCAGAGAATTCCCGGCTAGCAGCTTCCCTGTGGCGGGGAAGTGCAAACGTACACGTTTTCGGCCGAAAACGCGTTTTCCGGCGAAAACGCACACCATGGCTCTTTCTGAGAAAAAGCAAGCACGGAGGACGAGAATCGCTTTTGCCCTGCGTAGCGTTCTGAGCAGCGGGTAGAACCAGGCAGAGAATTCCCGGCTAGCAGCTTCCCTGTGGCGGGGAAGTGCAAACGTACACGTTTTTGGCCGAAAAAGAATTTTCTGGCGAAAAAGCACACCATGGCTCTTTCTGAGAAAAAGCAAGCACGGAGGACGAGAATCGCTTTTGCCCTGCGTAGCGTTCCTGGCAGCGGGTAGAACCAGGCAGAGAATTCCCGTCTAGCAGCTTCCCTGTGGCGGGGAAGTGCAAACGTACACGTTTTCAGCCGAAAACGCTTTTTCTGGCGAAAAAGCACACCACGGCTCTTTCTGAGAATAAGCAAGCACGGAGGACGAGAATCGCTTTTGCCCTGCGTAGCGTTAAGGGCAGCGGGTAGAACGAGGCAGAGAATTCCCGGCTAGCAGCTTCCCTGTGGCCGGGAAGTGCAAACGTACACGTTTTCGGCCGAAAACGCGTTTTCCGGCGAAAACGCACACCACGGCTCTTTCTGAGAAAAAGCAAGCACGGAGGACGAGAATCGCTTTTGCCCTGCGTAGCGTTCCGGGCAGCGGGTAGAACCAGGCAGAGAATTCCCGGCTAGCAGCTTCCCTGTGGCCGGGAAGTGCAAACGTACACGTTTTCGGCCGAAAACGCGTTTTCCCGCGAAAACGCACACCACGGCTCTTTCTGAGAAAAAGCAAGCACGGAGGACGAGAATCGCTTTTGCCCTGCGTAGCGTTCCGGGCAGCGGGTAGAACCAGGCAGAGAATTCCCGGCTAGCAGCTTCCCTGTGGCCGGGAAGTGCAAACGTACACGTTTTCGGCCGAAAACACGTTTTCCGGCGAAAACGCACACCACGGCTCTTTCTGAGAAAAAGCAAGCACGGAGGAAGAGAATCGCTTTTGCCCTGCGTAGCGTTCCGGGCAGCGGGTAGAACCAGGCAGAGAATTCCCGGCTAGCAACTTCCCTGTGGCCTGGAAGGGCAAACGTACACGTTTTCGGCCGAAAACGCGTTTTCCGGCGAAAACGCACACCATGACTCTTTCTGAGAAAAAGCAAGCACGGAGGACGAGAATCGTTTTTGCCCTGCGTAGCGTTCCTGGCAGCGGGTAGAACCAGGCAGAGAATTCCCGTCTAGCAGCTTCCCTGTGGCGGGGAAGTGCAAACGTACACGTTTTCAGCCGAAAACGCTTTTTCTGGCGAAAAAGCACACCACGGCTCTTTCTGAGAAAAAGCAAGCACGGAGGACGAGAATCCCTTTTGCCCTGCGTAGCGTTAAGGGCAGCGGGTAGAACGAGGCAGAGAATTCCCGGCTAGCAGCTTCCCTGTGGCCGGGAAGTGCAAACGTACACGTTTTCGGCCGAAAATGCGTTTTCCGGCGAAAACGCACACCACGGCTCTTTCTGAGAAAAAGCAAGCACGGAGGACGAGAATCGCTTTTGCCCTGCGTAGCGTTCCGGGCAGCGGGTAGAACCAGGCAGAGAATTCCCGGCTAGCAGCTTCCCTGTGGCCGGGAAGTGCAAACGTACACGTTTTCGCCGAAAACACGTTTTCCGGCGAAAACGCACACCACGGCTCTTTCTGAGAAAAAGCAAGCACGGAGGACGAGAATCGCTTTTGCCCTGCGTAGCGTTCCGGGCAGCGGGTAGAACCAGGCAGAGAATTCCCGGCTAGCAGCTTCCCTGTGGCCGGGAAGTGCAAACGTACACGTTTTCGGCCGAAAACGCGTTTTCCGGCGAAAACGCACGCCACGGCTCTTTCTGAGAAAAAGCAAGCACGGAGGACGAGAATCGCTTTTGCCCTGCGTAGCGTTCCGGGCAGCGGGTAGAACCAGGCAGAGAATTCCCGGCTAGCAGCTTCCCTGTGGCCGGGAAGTGCAAACGTACACGTTTTCGGCCGAAAACGCGTTTTCCGGCGAAAACGCAGACCACGGCTCTTTCTGAGAAAAAGCAAGCACGGAGGACGAGAATCGCTTTTGCCCTGCGTAGTGTTCCGGGCAGCGGGTAGAACCAGGCAGAGAATTCCCGGCTAGCAGCTTCCCTGTGGCGGGGAAGTGCAAACGTACACGTTTTCGGCCGAAAACGCGTTTTCCGGCGAAATCGCACACCACGGCTCTTTCTGAGAAAAAGCAAGCACGGAGGACGAGAATCGCTTTTGCCCTGCGTAGCGTTCCGGGCAGCGGGTAGAACCAGGCAGAGAATTCCCGGCTAGCAGCTTCCCTGTGGCCGGGAAGTGCAAACGTACACGTTTTCGGCCGAAAACGCGTTTTCCCGCGAAAACGCACACCACGGCTCTTTCTGAGAAAAAGCAAGCACGGAGGACGAGAATCGCTTTTGCCCTGCGTAGCGTTCCGGGCAGCGGGTAGAACCAGGCAGAGAATTCCCGGCTAGCAGCTTCCCTGTGGCCGGGAAGTGCAAACGTACACGTTTTCGGCCGAAAACGCGTTTTCCGGCGAAAACGCACACCACGGCTCTTTCTGAGAAAAAGCAAGCACGGAGGACGAGAATCGCTTTTGCCCTGCGTAGCGTTCCGGGCAGCGGGTAGAACCAGGCAGAGAATTCCCGGCTAGCAGCTTCCCTGTGGCGGGGAAGTGCAAACGTACACGTTTTCGGCCGAAAACACGTTTTCCGGCGAAAACGCACACCACGGCTCTTTCTGAGAAAAAGCAAGCACGGAGGAAGAGAATCGCTTTTGCCCTGCGTAGCGTTCCGGGCAGCGGGTAGAACCAGGCAGAGAATTCCCGGCTAGCAACTTCCCTGTGGCCTGGAAGTGCAAACGTACACGTTTTCGGCCGAAAACGCGTTTTCCGGCGAAAACGCACACCATGACTCTTTCTGAGAAAAAGCAAGCACGGAGGACGAGAATCGTTTTTGCCCTGCGTAGCGTTCCTGGCAGCGGGTAGAACCAGGCAGAGAATTCCCGTCTAGCAGCTTCCCTGTGGCGGGGAAGTGCAAACGTACACGTTTTCAGCCGAAAACGCTTTTTCTGGCGAAAAAGCACACCACGGCTCTTTCTGAGAAAAAGCAAGCACGGAGGACGAGAATCCCTTTTGCCCTGCGTAGCGTTCCGGGCAGCGGGTAGAACCAGGCAGAGAATTCCCGGCTAGCAGCTTCCCTGTGGCCGGGAAGTGCAAACGTACACGTTTTCGCCGAAAACACGTTTTCCGGCGAAAACGCACACCACGGCTCTTTCTGAGAAAAAGCAAGCACGGAGGACGAGAATCGCTTTTGCCCTGCGTAGCGTTCCGGGCAGCGGGTAGAACCAGGCAGAGAATTCCCGGCTAGCAGCTTCCCTGTGGCCGGGAAGTGCAAACGTACACGTTTTCGGCCGAAAACGCGTTTTCCGGCGAAAACGCACGCCACGGCTCTTTCTGAGAAAAAGCAAGCACGGAGGACGAGAATCGCTTTTGCCCTGCGTAGCGTTCCGGGCAGCGGGTAGAACCAGGCAGAGAATTCCCGGCTAGCAGCTTCCCTGTGGCCGGGAAGTGCAAACGTACACGTTTTCGGCCGAAAACGCGTTTTCCGGCGAAAACGCAGACCACGGCTCTTTCTGAGAAAAAGCAAGCACGGAGGACGAGAATCGCTTTTGCCCTGCGTAGCGTTCCGGGCAGCGGGTAGAACCAGGCAGAGAATTCCCGGCTAGCAGCTTCCCTGTGGCGGGGAAGTGCAAACGTACACGTTTTCGGCCGAAAACGCGTTTTCCGGCGAAATCGCACACCACGGCTCTTTCTGAGAAAAAGCAAGCACGGAGGACGAGAACCGCTTTTGCCCTGCGTAGCGTTCCGGGCAGCGGGTAGAACCAGGCAGAGAATTCCCGGCTAGCAGCTTCCCTGTGGCGGGGAAGTGCAAACGTACACGTTTTCGGCCGAAAACGCGTTTTCCGGCGAAAACGCACACCACGGCTCTTTCTGAGAAAAAGCAAGCACGGAGGACGAGAACCGCTTTTGCCCTGCGTAGCGTTCCGGGCAGCGGGTAGAACCAGGCAGAGAATTCCCGGCTAGCAGCTTCCCTGTGGCGGGGAAGTGCAAACGTACACGTTTTCGGCCGAAAACGCGTTTTCCGGCGAAAACGCACACCACGGCTCTTTCTGAGAAAAAGCAAGCACGGAGGACGAGAACCACTTTTGCCCTGCGTAGCGTTCCGGGCAGCGGGTAGAACCAAGCAGAGAATTCCCGGCTAGCAGCTTCCCTGTGGCGGGGAAGTGCAAACGTACACGTTTTCGGCCGAAAACGCGTTTTCCGGCGAAAACGCACACCACGGATCTTTCTGAGAAAAAGCAAGCACGGAGGACGAGAACCGCTTTTGCCCTGCGTAGCGTTCCGGGCAGCGGGTAGAACCAGGCAGAGAATTCCCGGCTAGCAGCTTCCCTGTGGCGGGGAAGTGCAAACGTACACGTTTTCGGCCGAAAACGCATTTTCCGGCGAAAACGCACACAACGGCTCTTTCTGAGAAAAAGCAAGCACGGAGGACGAGAACCGCTTTTGCCCTGCGTAGCGTTCCGGGCAGCGGGTAGAACCAGGCGAGAATTCCCGGCTAGCAGCTTCCCTGTGGCGGGGAAGTGCAAACGTACACGTTTTCGGCCGAAAACGCGTTTTCCGGCGAAAACGCACACCACGGCTCTTTCTGAGAAAAAGCAAGCACGGAGGACGAGAACCGCTTTTGCCCTGCGTAGCGTTCCGGGCAGCGGGTAGAACCAGGCAGAGAATTCCCGGCTAGCAGCTTCCCTGTGGCCGGGAAGTGCAAACGTACACGTTTTCGGCCGAAAACGCGTTTTCCGGCGAAAACGCACACCACGGCTCTTTCTGAGAAAAAGCAAGCACGGAGGACGAGAACCGCTTTTGCCCTGCGTAGCGTTCCGGGCAGCGGGTAGAACCAGGCAGAGAATTCCCGGCTAGCAGCTTCCCTGTGGCGGGGAAGTGCAAACGTACACGTTTTCGGCCGAAAACGCGTTTTCCGGCGAAAACGCACACCACGGCTCTTTCTGAGAAAAAGCAAGCACGGAGGACGAGAACCGCTTTTGCCCTGCGTAGCGTTCCGGGCAGCGGGTAGAACCAGGCAGAGAATTCCCGGCTAGCAGCTTCCCTGTGGCGGGGAAGTGCAAACGTACACGTTTTCGGCCGAAAACGCGTTTTCCGGCGAAAACGCACACCACGGCTCTTTCTGAGAAAAAGCAAGCACGGAGGACGAGAATCGCTTTTGCCCTGCGTAGAGTTCTGAGCAGCGGGTAGAAATAGGCAGCGAATTGCCGGCTAGCAGCTTCCCTGTGGCCGGGAAGTGCAAACGTACACGTTTTCGGCCGAAAACGCGTTTTCCGGCGAAAACGCACACCACGGCTCTTTCTGAGAAAAAGCAAGCACGGAGGACGAGAATCGCTTTTGCCCTGCGTAGCGTTCCTGGCAGCGGGTAGAACCAGGCAGAGAATTCCCGGCTAGCAGCTTCCCTGTGGCGGGGAAGTGCAAACGTACACGTTTTCGGCCGAAAACGCGTTTTCCGGCGAAAACGCACACCACGGCTCTTTCTGAGAAAAAGCAAGCACGGAGGACGAGAATCGCTTTTGCCCTGCGTAGCGTTGCGGGCAGCGGGTAGAACCAGGCAGAGAATTCCCGGCTAGCAGCTTCCCTGTGGCCGGGAAGTGCAAACGTACACGTTTTCGCCGAAAACGCGTTTTCCGGCGAAAACGCAGACCACGGCTCTTTCTGAGAATAAGCAAGCACGGAGGACGAGAATCGCTTTTGCCCTGCGTAGCGTTCCGGGCAGCGGGTAGAACCAGGCAGAGAATTCCCGTCTAGCAGCTGCCCTGTGGCCGGGAAGTGCAAACGTACACGTTTTCGGCCGAAAACGCGTTTACCGGCGAAAACGCACACCACGGCTCTTTCTGAGAAAAAGCAAGCACGGAGGACGAGAATCGCTTTTGCCCTGCGTAGCGTTCCGGGCAGCGGGTAGAACCAGGCAGAGAATTCCCGGCTAGCAGCTTCCCTGTGGCCGGGAAGTGCAAACGTACACGTTTTCGGCCGAAAACGCGTTTTCCCGCGAAAACGCACACCACGGCTCTTTCTGAGAAAAAGCAAGCACGGAGGACGAGAATCGCTTTTGCCCTGCGTAGCGTTCCGGGCAGCGGGTAGAACCAGGCAGAGAATTCCCGGCTAGCAGCTTCCCTGTGGCCGGGAAGTGCAAACGTACACGTTTTCGGCCGAAAACGCGTTTTCCAGCGAAAACGCACACCACGGCTCTTTCTGAGAAAATGCAAGCACGGAGGACGAGAATCGCTTTTGCCCTGCGTAGCGTTCCGGGCAGCGGGTAGAACCAGGCAGAGAATTCCCGGCTAGCAGCTTCCCTGTGGCGGGGAAGTGCAAACGTACACGTTTTCGGCCGAAAACGCGTTTTCCGGCGAAAACGCACACCACGGCTCTTTCTGAGAAAAAGCAAGCACGGAGGACGAGAATCGCTTTTGCCCTGCGTAGAGTTCTGAGCAGCGGGTAGAAATAGGCAGCGAATTGCCGGCTAGCAGCTTCCCTGTGGCGGGGAAGTGCAAACGTACACGTTTTCGGCCGAAAACGCGTTTTCCGGTGAAAACGCACACCACGGCTCTTTCTGAGAAAAAGCAAGCACGGAGGACGAGAATCGCTTTTGCCCTGCGTAGCGTTCCGGGCAGCGGGTAGAACCAGGCAGAGAATTCCCGTCTAGCAGCTTCCCTGTGGCGGGGAAGTGCAAACGTACACGTTTTCGGCCGAAAACGCGTTTTCCGGCGAAAACGCACACCACGTCTCTTTCTGAGAAAAAGCAAGCACGGAGGACGAGAATCGCTTTTGCCCTGCGTAGCGTTCCGGGCAGCGGGTAGAACCAGGCAGAGAATTCCCGGCTAGCAGCTTCCCTGTGGCCGGGAAGTGCAAACGTACACGTTTTCGGCCGAAAACGCGTTTTCCGGCGAAAACGCACACCACGGCTCTTTCTGAGAAAAAGCAAGCACGGAGGACGAGAATCGCTTTTGCCCTGCGTAGCGTTCCGGGCAGCGGGTAGAACCAGGCAGAGAATTCCCGGCTAGCAGCTTCCCTGTGGCCGGGAAGTGCAAACGTACACGTTTTCGGCCGAAAACGCGTTTACCGGCGAAAACGCACACCACGGCTCTTTCTGAGAAAAAGCAAGCACGGAGGACGAGAACCGCTTTTGCCCTGCGTAGCGTTCCGGGCAGCGGGTAGAACCAGGCAGAGAATTCCCGGCTAGCAGCTTCCCTGTGGCCGGGAAGTGCAAACGTACACGTTTTCGGCCGAAAACGCGTTTTCCGGCGAAAACGCACACCACGGCTCTTTCTGAGAAAAAGCAAGCACGGAGGACGAGAATCGCTTTTGCCCTGCGTAGAGTTCTGAGCAGCGGGTAGAAATAGGCAGCGAATTGCCGGCTAGCAGCTTCCCTGTGGCCGGGAAGTGCAAACGTACACGTTTTCGGCCGAAAACGCGTTTTCCGGCGAAAACGCACACCACGGCTCTTTATGAGAAAAAGCAAGCACGGAGGACGAGAATCGCTTTTGCCCTGCGTAGCGTTCCTGGCAGCGGGTAGAACCAGGCAGAGAATTCCCGGCTAGCAGCTTCCCTGTGGCGGGGAAGTGCAAACGTACACGTTTTCGGCCGAAAACGCGTTTTCCGGCGAAAACGCACACCACGGCTCTTTCTGAGAAAAAGCAAGCACGGAGGACGAGAATCGCTTTTGCCCTGCGTAGCGTTCCGGGCAGCGGGTAGAACCAGGCAGAGAATTCCCGTCTAGCAGCTTCCCTGTGGCGGGGAAGTGCAAACGTACACGTTTTCGGCCGAAAACGCGTTTTCCGGCGAAAACGCACACCACGTCTCTTTCTGAGAAAAAGCAAGCACGGAGGACGAGAATCGCTTTTGCCCTGCGTAGCGTTCCGGGCAGCGGGTAGAACCAGGCAGAGAATTCCCGGCTAGCAGCTTCCCTGTGGCCGGGAAGTGCAAACGTACACGTTTTCGGCCGAAAACGCGTTTTCCGGCGAAAACGCACACCACGGCTCTTTCTGAGAAAAAGCAAGCACGGAGGACGAGAATCGCTTTTGCCCTGCGTAGCGTTCCGGGCAGCGGGTAGAACCAGGCAGAGAATTCCCGGCTAGCAGCTTCCCTGTGGCCGGGAAGTGCAAACGTACACGTTTTCGGCCGAAAACGCGTTTACCGGCGAAAACGCACACCACGGCTCTTTCTGAGAAAAAGCAAGCACGGAGGACGAGAACCGCTTTTGCCCTGCGTAGCGTTCCGGGCAGCGGGTAGAACCAGGCAGAGAATTCCCGGCTAGCAGCTTCCCTGTGGCCGGGAAGTGCAAACGTACACGTTTTCGGCCGAAAACGCGTTTTCCGGCGAAAACGCACACCACGGCTCTTTCTGAGAAAAAGCAAGCACGGAGGACGAGAATCGCTTTTGCCCTGCGTAGCGTTCCTGGCAGCGGGTAGAACCAGGCAGAGAATTCCCGGCTAGCAGCTTCCCTGTGGCGGGGAAGTGCAAACGTACACGTTTTCGGCCGAAAACGCGTTTTCCGGCGAAAACGCACACCACGGCTCTTTCTGAGAAAAAGCAAGCACGGAGGACGAGAATCGCTTTTGCCCTGCGTAGCGTTCCGGGCAGCGGGTAGAACCAGGCAGAGAATTCCCGGCTAGCAGCTTCCCTGTGGCCGGGAAGTGCAAACGTACACGTTTTCGGCCGAAAACGCGTTTTCCAGCGAAAACGCACACCACGTCTCTTTCTGAGAAAAAGCAAGCACGGAGGACGAGAATCGCTTTTGCCCTGCGTAGCGTTCCGGGCAGCGGGTAGAACCAGGCAGAGAATTCCCGGCTAGCAGCTTCCCTGTGGCCGGGAAGTGCAAACGTACACGTTTTCGGCCGAAAACGCGTTTTCCGGCGAAAACGCACACCACGGCTCTTTCTGAGAAAAAGCAAGCACGGAGGACGAGAATCGCTTTTGCCCTGCGTAGCGTTCCGGGCAGCGGGTAGAACCAGGCAGAGAATTCCCGGCTAGCAGCTTCCCTGTGGCCGGGAAGTGCAAACGTACACGTTTTCGGCCGAAAACGCGTTTTCTGGCGAAAACGCACACCACGGCTCTTTCTGAGAAAAAGCAAGCACGGAGGACGAGAACCGCTTTTGCCCTGCGTAGCGTTCCGGGCAGCGGGTAGAACCAGGCAGAGAATTCCCGGCTAGCAGCTTCCCTGTGGCCGGGAAGTGCAAACGTACACGTTTTCGGCCGAAAACGCGTTTTCCGGCGAAAACGCACACCACGGCTCTTTCTGAGAAAAAGCAAGCACGGAGGACGAGAATCGCTTTTGCCCTGCGTAGCATTCCGGGCAGCGGTAGAACCAGGCAGAGAATTCCCGGCTAGCAGCTGCCCTGTGGCCGGGAAGTGCAAACGTACACGTTTTCGGCCGAAAACGCGTTTTCCCGCGAAAACGCAGACCACGGCTCTTTCTGAGAAAAAGCAAGCACGGAGGACGAGAATCGCTTTTGCCCTGCGTAGCGTTCCGGGCAGCGGGTAGAACCAGGCAGAGAATTCCCGGCTAGCAGCTTCCCTGTGGCCGGGAAGTGCAAACGTACACGTTTTCGGCCGAAAACGCGTTTTCCGGCGAAGACGCACACCACGGCTCTTTCTGAGAAAAAGCAAGCACGGAGGACGAGAATCGCTTTTGCCCTGCGTAGCGTTCCGGGCAGCGGGTAGAACCAGGCAGAGAATTCCCGGCTAGCAGCTTCCCTGTGGCCGGGAAGTGCAAACGTACACGTTTTCGGCCGAAAACGCGTTTACCGGCGAAAACGCACACCACGGCTCTTTCTGAGAAAAAGCAAGCACGGAGGACGAGAATCGCTTTTGCCCTGCGTAGCGTTCCGGGCAGCGGGTAGAACCAGGCAGAGAATTCCCGGCTAGCAGCTTCCCTGTGGCCGGGAAGTGCAAACGTACACGTTTTCGGCCGAAAACGCGTTTTCTAGCGAAAACGCACACCACGGCTCTTTCTGAGAAAAAGCAAGCACGGAGGACGAGAATCGCTTTTGCCCTGCGTAGCGTTCCGGGCAGCGGGTAGAACCAGGCAGAGAATTCCCGTCTAGCAGCTTCCCTGTGGCGGGGAAGTGCAAACGTACACGTTTTCGGCCGAAAACGCGTTTTCCGGCGAAAACGCACACCACGACTCTTTCTGGGAAAAAGCAAGCACGGAGGACGAGAATCGCTTTTGCCCTGCGTAGCGTTCCGGGCAGCTGGTAGAACCAGGCAGAGAATTCCCGGCTAGCAGCTTCCCTGTGGCCGGGAAGTGCAAACGTACACGTTTTCGGCCGAAAACGCGTTTTCCGGCGAAAACGCACACCACGGCTCTTTCTGAGAAAAAGCAAGCACGGAGGACGAGAATCGCTTTTGCCCTGCGTAGCGTTCCGGGCAGCGGGTAGAACCAGGCAGAGAATTCCCGGCTAGCAGCTTCCCTGTGGCCGGGAAGTGCAAACGTAAACGTTTTCGGCCGAAAACGCGTTTTCCGGCGAAAAAGCACACCACGGCTCTTTCTGAGAAAAAGCAAGCACGGAGGACGAGAATCGCTTTTGCCCTGCGTAGCGTTCCGGGCAGCGGGTAGAACCAGGCAGAGAATTCCCGGCTAGCAGCTTCCCTGTGGCGGGGAAGTGCAAACGTACACGTTTTCGGCCGAAAACGCGTTTTCTGGCGAAAACGCACACCACGGCTCTTTCTGAGAAAAAGCAAGCACGGAGGACGAGAATCGCTTTTGCCCTGCGTAGTGTTCCGGGCAGCGGGTAGAACCAGGCAGAGAATTCCCGGCTAGCAGCTTCCCTGTGGCGGGGAAGTGCAAACGTACACGTTTTCGGCCGAAAACGCGTTTTCCGGCGAAAACGCACACCACGGCTCTTTCTGAGAAAAAGCAAGCACGGAGGACGAGAATCGCTTTTGCCCTGCGTAGTGTTCCGGGCAGCGGGTAGAACCAGGCAGAGAATTCCCGGCTAGCAGCTTCCCTGTGGCGGGGAAGTGCAAACGTACACGTTTTCGGCCGAAAACGCGTTTTCCGGCGAAAACGCACACCACGGCTCTTTCTGAGAAAAAGCAAGCACGGAGGACGAGAACCGCTTTTGCCCTGCGTAGCGTTCCGGGCAGCGGGTAGAACCAGGCAGAGAATTCCCGGCTAGCAGCTTCTCTGTGGCCGGGAAGTGCAAACGTACAAGTTTTCGGCCGAAAACGCGTTTTCCGGCGAAAACGCACACCACGGCTCTTTCTGAGAAAAAGCAAGCACGGAGGACGAGAATCGCTTTTGCCCTGCGTAGCGTTCCGGGCAGCGGGTAGAACCAGGCAGAGAATTCCCGGCTAGCAGCTTCCCTGTGGCCGGGAAGTGCAAACGTACACGTTTTCGGCCGAAAACGCGTTTTCCGGCGAAAACGCACACCACGGCTCTTTCTGAGAAAAAGCAAGCACGGAGGACGAGAATCGCTTTTGCCCTGCGTAGAGTTCTGAGCAGCGGGTAGAAATAGGCAGCGAATTGCCGGCTAGCAGCTTCCCTGTGGCGGGGAAGTGCAAACGTACACGTTTTCGGCCGAAAACGCGTTTTCCGGCGAAAACGCACACCACGGCTCTTTCTGAGAAAAAGCAAGCACGGAGGACGAGAATCGCTTTTGCCCTGCGTAGCGTTCCGGGCAGCGGGTAGAACCAGGCAGAGAATTCCCGTCTAGCAGCTTCCCTGTGGCGGGGAAGTGCAAACGTACACGTTTTCGGCCGAAAACCCGTTTTCCGGCGAAAACGCACACCACGTCTCTTTCTGAGAAAAAGCAAGCACGGAGGACGAGAATCGCTTTTGCCCTGCGTAGCGTTCCGGGCAGCGGGTAGAACCAGGCAGAGAATTCCCGGCTAGCAGCTTCCCTGTGGCCGGGAAGTGCAAACGTACACGTTTTCGGCCGAAAACGCGTTTACCGGCGAAAACGCACACCACGGCTCTTTCTGAGAAAAAGCAAGCACGGAGGACGAGAATCGCTTTTGCCCTGCGTAGCGTTCCGGGCAGCGGGTAGAACCAGGCAGAGAATTCCCGGCTAGCAGCTTCCCTGTGGCCGGGAAGTGCAAACGTACACGTTTTCGGCCGAAAACGCGTTTTCTGGCGAAAACGCACACCACGGCTCTTTCTGAGAAAAAGCAAGCACGGAGGACGAGAATCGCTTTTGCCCTGCGTAGCGTTCCGGGCAGCGGGTAGAACCAGGCAGAGAATTCCCGGCTAGCAGCTTCCCTGTGGCCGGGAAGTGCAAACGTACACGTTTTCGGCCGAAAACGCGTTTTCCGGCGAAAACGCACACCACGGCTCTTTCTGAGAAAAAGCAAGCACGGAGGACGAGAATCGCTTTTGCCCTGCGTAGAGTTCTGAGCAGCGGGTAGAAATAGGCAGCGAATTGCCGGCTAGCAGCTTCCCTGTGGCCGGGAAGTGCAAACGTACACGTTTTCGGCCGAAAACGCGTTTTCCGGCGAAAACGCACACCACGGCTCTTTCTGAGAAAAAGCAAGCACGGAGGACGAGAATCGCTTTTGCCCTGCGTAGCGTTCCTGGCAGCGGGTAGAACCAGGCAGAGAATTCCCGGCTAGCAGCTTCCCTGTGGCGGGGAAGTGCAAACGTACACGTTTTCGGCCGAAAACGCGTTTTCCGGCGAAAACGCACACCACGGCTCTTCCTGAGAAAAAGCAAGCACGGAGGACGAGAATCGCTTTTGCCCTGCGTAGCGTTGCGGGCAGCGGGTAGAACCAGGCAGAGAATTCCCGTCTAGCAGCTTCCCTGTGGCCGGGAAGTGCAAACGTACACGTTTTCGCCGAAAACGCGTTTTCCGGCGAAAACGCAGACCACGGCTCTTTCTGAGAAAAAGCAAGCACGGAGGACGAGAATCGCTTTTGCCCTGCGTAGCGTTCCGGGCAGCGGGTAGAACCAGGCAGAGAATTCCCGTCTAGCAGCTGCCCTGTTGCCGGGAAGTGCAAACGTACACGTTTTCGGCCGAAAACGCGTTTACCGGCGAAAACGCACACCACGGCTCTTTCTGAGAAAAAGCAAGCACGGAGGACGAGAATCGCTTTTGCCCTGCGTAGCGTTCCGGGCAGCGGGTAGAACCAGGCAGAGAATTCCCGGCTAGCAGCTTCCCTGTGGCCGGGAAGTGCAAACGTACACGTTTTCGGCCGAAAACGCGTTTTCCGGCGAAAACGCACACCACGGCTCTTTCTGAGAAAAAGCAAGCACGGAGGACGAGAATCGCTTTTGCCCTGCGTAGCGTTCCGGGCAGCGGGTAGAACCAGGCAGAGAATTCCCGGCTAGCAGCTTCCCTGTGGCCGGGAAGTGCAAACGTACACGTTTTCGGCCGAAAACGCGTTTTCCAGCGAAAACGCACACCACGGCTCTTTCTGAGAAAATGCAAGCACGGAGGACGAGAATCGCTTTTGCCCTGCGTAGCGTTCCGGGCAGCGGGTAGAACCAGGCAGAGAATTCCCGGCTAGCAGCTTCCCTGTGGCGGGGAAGTGCAAACGTACACGTTTTCGGCCGAAAACGCGTTTTCCGGCGAAAACGCACACCACGGCTCTTTCTGAGAAAAAGCAAGCACGGAGGACGAGAATCGCTTTTGCCCTGCGTAGAGTTCTGAGCAGCGGGTAGAAATAGGCAGCGAATTGCCGGCTAGCAGCTTCCCTGTGGCGGGGAAGTGCAAACGTACACGTTTTCGGCCGAAAACGCGTTTTCCGGTGAAAACGCACACCACGGCTCTTTCTGAGAAAAAGCAAGCACGGAGGACGAGAATCGCTTTTGCCCTGCGTAGCGTTCCGGGCAGCGGGTAGAACCAGGCAGAGAATTCCCGTCTAGCAGCTTCCCTGTGGCCGGGAAGTGCAAACGTACACGTTTTCGGCCGAAAACGCGTTTTCCGGCGAAAACGCACACCACGGCTCTTTCTGAGAAAAAGCAAGCACGGAGGACGAGAATCGCTTTTGCCCTGCGTAGCGTTCCGGGCAGCGGGTAGAACCAGGCAGAGAATTCCCGGCTAGCAGCTTCCCTGTGGCCGGGAAGTGCAAACGTACACGTTTTCGGCCGAAAACGCGTTTTCTGGCGAAAACGCACACCACGGCTCTTTCTGAGAAAAAGCAAGCACGGAGGACGAGAACCGCTTTTGCCCTGCGTAGCGTTCCGGGCAGCGGGTAGAACCAGGCAGAGAATTCCCGGCTAGCAGCTTCCCTGTGGCCGGGAAGTGCAAACGTACACGTTTTCGGCCGAAAACGCGTTTTCCGGCGAAAACGCACACCACGGCTCTTTCTGAGAAAAAGCAAGCACGGAGGACGAGAATCGCTTTTGCCCTGCGTAGCGTTCCGGGCAGCGGGTAGAACCAGGCAGAGAATTCCCGGCTAGCAGCTTCCCTGTGGCCGGGAAGTGCAAACGTACACGTTTTCGGCCGAAAACGCGTTTTCCAGCGAAAACGCACACCACGGCTCTTTCTGAGAAAATGCAAGCACGGAGGACGAGAATCGCTTTTGCCCTGCGTAGCGTTCCGGGCAGCGGGTAGAACCAGGCAGAGAATTCCCGGCTAGCAGCTTCCCTGTGGCGGGGAAGTGCAAACGTACACGTTTTCGGCCGAAAACGCGTTTTCCGGCGAAAACGCACACCACGGCTCTTTCTGAGAAAAAGCAAGCACGGAGGACGAGAATCGCTTTTGCCCTGCGTAGAGTTCTGAGCAGCGGGTAGAAATAGGCAGCGAATTGCCGGCTAGCAGCTTCCCTGTGGCGGGGAAGTGCAAACGTACACGTTTTCGGCCGAAAACGCGTTTTCCGGTGAAAACGCACACCACGGCTCTTTCTGAGAAAAAGCAAGCACGGAGGACGAGAATCGCTTTTGCCCTGCGTAGCGTTCCGGGCAGCGGGTAGAACCAGGCAGAGAATTCCCGTCTAGCAGCTTCCCTGTGGCCGGGAAGTGCAAACGTACACGTTTTCGGCCGAAAACGCGTTTTCCGGCGAAAACGCACACCACGTCTCTTTCTGAGAAAAAGCAAGCACGGAGGACGAGAATCGCTTTTGCCCTGCGTAGCGTTCCGGGCAGCGGGTAGAACCAGGCAGAGAATTCCCGGCTAGCAGCTTCCCTGTGGCCGGGAAGTGCAAACGTACACGTTTTCGGCCGAAAACGCGTTTTCTGGCGAAAACGCACACCACGGCTCTTTCTGAGAAAAAGCAAGCACGGAGGACGAGAACCGCTTTTGCCCTGCGTAGCGTTCCGGGCAGCGGGTAGAACCAGGCAGAGAATTCCCGGCTAGCAGCTTCCCTGTGGCCGGGAAGTGCAAACGTACACGTTTTCGGCCGAAAACGCGTTTTCCGGCGAAAACGCACACCACGGCTCTTTCTGAGAAAAAGCAAGCACGGAGGACGAGAATCGCTTTTGCCCTGCGTAGCATTCCGGGCAGCGGTAGAACCAGGCAGAGAATTCCCGGCTAGCAGCTGCCCTGTGGCCGGGAAGTGCAAACGTACACGTTTTCGGCCGAAAACGCGTTTTCCGGCGAAAACGCACACCACGGCTCTTTCTGAGAAAAAGCAAGCACGGAGGACGAGAATCGCTTTTGCCCTGCGTAGCGTTCCGGGCAGCGGGTAGAAATAGGCAGCGAATTGCCGGCTAGCAGCTTCCCTGTGGCCGGGAAGTGCAAACGTACACGTTTTCGGCCGAAAACGCGTTTTCCGGCGAAAACGCACACCACGGCTCTTTATGAGAAAAAGCAAGCACGGAGGACGAGAATCGCTTTTGCCCTGCGTAGCGTTCCTGGCAGCGGGTAGAACCAGGCAGAGAATTCCCGGCTAGCAGCTTCCCTGTGGCGGGGAAGTGCAAACGTACACGTTTTCGGCCGAAAACGCGTTTTCCGGCGAAAACGCACACCACGGCTCTTCCTGAGAAAAAGCAAGCACGGAGGACGAGAATCGCTTTTGCCCTGCGTAGCGTTGCGGGCAGCGGGTAGAACCAGGCAGAGAATTCCCGTCTAGCAGCTTCCCTGTGGCCGGGAAGTGCAAACGTACACGTTTTCGCCGAAAACGCGTTTTCCGGCGAAAACGCAGACCACGGCTCTTTCTGAGAAAAAGCAAGCACGGAGGACGAGAATCGCTTTTGCCCTGCGTAGCGTTCCGGGCAGCGGGTAGAACCAGGCAGAGAATTCCCGTCTAGCAGCTGCCCTGTTGCCGGGAAGTGCAAACGTACACGTTTTCGGCCGAAAACGCGTTTACCGGCGAAAACGCACACCACGGCTCTTTCTGAGAAAAAGCAAGCACGGAGGACGAGAATCGCTTTTGCCCTGCGTAGCGTTCCGGGCAGCGGGTAGAACCAGGCAGAGAATTCCCGGCTAGCAGCTTCCCTGTGGCCGGGAAGTGCAAACGTACACGTTTTCGGCCGAAAACGCGTTTTCCGGCGAAAACGCACACCACGGCTCTTTCTGAGAAAAAGCAAGCACGGAGGACGAGAATCGCTTTTGCCCTGCGTAGCGTTCCGGGCAGCGGGTAGAACCAGGCAGAGAATTCCCGGCTAGCAGCTTCCCTGTGGCCGGGAAGTGCAAACGTACACGTTTTCGGCCGAAAACGCGTTTTCCAGCGAAAACGCACACCACGGCTCTTTCTGAGAAAATGCAAGCACGGAGGACGAGAATCGCTTTTGCCCTGCGTAGCGTTCCGGGCAGCGGGTAGAACCAGGCAGAGAATTCCCGGCTAGCAGCTTCCCTGTGGCGGGGAAGTGCAAACGTACACGTTTTCGGCCGAAAACGCGTTTTCCGGCGAAAACGCACACCACGGCTCTTTCTGAGAAAAAGCAAGCACGGAGGACGAGAATCGCTTTTGCCCTGCGTAGAGTTCTGAGCAGCGGGTAGAAATAGGCAGCGAATTGCCGGCTAGCAGCTTCCCTGTGGCGGGGAAGTGCAAACGTACACGTTTTCGGCCGAAAACGCGTTTTCCGGTGAAAACGCACACCACGGCTCTTTCTGAGAAAAAGCAAGCACGGAGGACGAGAATCGCTTTTGCCCTGCGTAGCGTTCCGGGCAGCGGGTAGAACCAGGCAGAGAATTCCCGGCTAGCAGCTTCCCTGTGGCCGGGAAGTGCAAACGTACACGTTTTCGGCCGAAAACGCGTTTTCCGGCGAAAACGCAGACCACGGCTCTTTCTGAGAATAAGCAAGCACGGAGGACGAGAATCGCTTTTGCCCTGCGTAGCGTTCCGGGCAGCGGGTAGAACCAGGCAGAGAATTCCCGGCTAGCAGCTTCCCTGTGGCCGGGAAGTGCAAACGTACACGTTTTCGGCCGAAAACGCGTTTTCTGGCGAAAACGCACACCACGGCTCTTTCTGAGAAAAAGCAAGCACGGAGGACGAGAACCGCTTTTGCCCTGCGTAGCGTTCCGGGCAGCGGGTAGAACCAGGCAGAGAATTCCCGGCTAGCAGCTTCCCTGTGGCCGGGAAGTGCAAACGTACACGTTTTCGGCCGAAAACGCGTTTTCCGGCGAAAACGCACACCACGGCTCTTTCTGAGAAAAAGCAAGCACGGAGGACGAGAATCGCTTTTGCCCTGCGTAGCATTCCGGGCAGCGGTAGAACCAGGCAGAGAATTCCCGGCTAGCAGCTGCCCTGTGGCCGGGAAGTGCAAACGTACACGTTTTCGGCCGAAAACGCGTTTTCCCGCGAAAACGCACACCACGGCTCTTTCTGAGAAAAAGCAAGCACGGAGGACGAGAATCGCTTTTGCCCTGCGTAGCGTTCCGGGCAGCGGGTAGAAATAGGCAGCGAATTGCCGGCTAGCAGCTTCCCTGTGGCCGGGAAGTGCAAACGTACACGTTTTCGGCCGAAAACGCGTTTTCCAGCGAAAACGCACACCACGGCTCTTTCTGAGAAAAAGCAAGCACGGAGGACGAGAATCGCTTTTGCCCTGCGTAGCGTTCCTGGCAGCGGGTAGAACCAGGCAGAGAATTCCCGGCTAGCAGCTTCCCTGTGGCGGGGAAGTGCAAACGTACACGTTTTCGGCCGAAAACGCGTTTTCCGGCGAAAACGCACACCACGGCTCTTCCTGAGAAAAAGCAAGCACGGAGGACGAGAATCGCTTTTGCCCTGCGTAGCGTTGCGGGCAGCGGGTAGAACCAGGCAGAGAATTCCCGTCTAGCAGCTTCCCTGTGGCCGGGAAGTGCAAACGTACACGTTTTCGCCGAAAACGCGTTTTCCGGCGAAAACGCAGACCACGGCTCTTTCTGAGAAAAAGCAAGCACGGAGGACGAGAATCGCTTTTGCCCTGCGTAGCGTTCCGGGCAGCGGGTAGAACCAGGCAGAGAATTCCCGTCTAGCAGCTGCCCTGTTGCCGGGAAGTGCAAACGTACACGTTTTCGGCCGAAAACGCGTTTACCGGCGAAAACGCACACCACGGCTCTTTCTGAGAAAAAGCAAGCACGGAGGACGAGAATCGCTTTTGCCCTGCGTAGCGTTCCGGGCAGCGGGTAGAACCAGGCAGAGAATTCCCGGCTAGCAGCTTCCCTGTGGCCGGGAAGTGCAAACGTACACGTTTTCGGCCGAAAACGCGTTTTCCGGCGAAAACGCACACCACGGCTCTTTCTGAGAAAAAGCAAGCACGGAGGACGAGAATCGCTTTTGCCCTGCGTAGCGTTCCGGGCAGCGGGTAGAACCAGGCAGAGAATTCCCGGCTAGCAGCTTCCCTGTGGCCGGGAAGTGCAAACGTACACGTTTTCGGCCGAAAACGCGTTTTCCAGCGAAAACGCACACCACGGCTCTTTCTGAGAAAATGCAAGCACGGAGGACGAGAATCGCTTTTGCCCTGCGTAGCGTTCCGGGCAGCGGGTAGAACCAGGCAGAGAATTCCCGGCTAGCAGCTTCCCTGTGGCGGGGAAGTGCAAACGTACACGTTTTCGGCCGAAAACGCGTTTTCCGGCGAAAACGCACACCACGGCTCTTTCTGAGAAAAAGCAAGCACGGAGGACGAGAATCGCTTTTGCCCTGCGTAGAGTTCTGAGCAGCGGGTAGAAATAGGCAGCGAATTGCCGGCTAGCAGCTTCCCTGTGGCGGGGAAGTGCAAACGTACACGTTTTCGGCCGAAAACGCGTTTTCCGGTGAAAACGCACACCACGGCTCTTTCTGAGAAAAAGCAAGCACGGAGGACGAGAATCGCTTTTGCCCTGCGTAGCGTTCCGGGCAGCGGGTAGAACCAGGCAGAGAATTCCCGGCTAGCAGCTTCCCTGTGGCCGGGAAGTGCAAACGTACACGTTTTCGGCCGAAAACGCGTTTTCCGGCGAAAACGCACACCACGTCTCTTTCTGAGAAAAAGCAAGCACGGAGGACGAGAATCGCTTTTGCCCTGCGTAGCGTTCCGGGCAGCGGGTAGAACCAGGCAGAGAATTCCCGGCTAGCAGCTTCCCTGTGGCCGGGAAGTGCAAACGTACACGTTTTCGGCCGAAAACGCGTTTTCCGGCGAAAACGCACACCACGGCTCTTTCTGAGAAAAAGCAAGCACGGAGGACGAGAATCGCTTTTGCCCTGCGTAGCATTCCGGGCAGCGGTAGAACCAGGCAGAGAATTCCCGGCTAGCAGCTGCCCTGTGGCCGGGAAGTGCAAACGTACACGTTTTCGGCCGAAAACGCGTTTTCCCGCGAAAACGCACACCACGGCTCTTTCTGAGAAAAAGCAAGCACGGAGGACGAGAATCGCTTTTGCCCTGCGTAGCGTTCCGGGCAGCGGGTAGAACCAGGCAGAGAATTCCCGGCTAGCAGCTTCCCTGTGGCCGGGAAGTGCAAACGTACACGTTTTCGGCCGAAAACGCGTTTTCCGGCGAAGACGCACACCACGGCTCTTTCTGAGAAAAAGCAAGCACGGAGGACGAGAATCGCTTTTGCCCTGCGTAGCGTTCCGGGCAGCGGGTAGAACCAGGCAGAGAATTCCCGGCTAGCAGCTGCCCTGTGGCCGGGAAGTGCAAACGTACACGTTTTCGGCCGAAAACGCGTTTACCGGCGAAAATGCACACCACGGCTCTTTCTGAGAAAAAGCAAGCACGGAGGACGAGAATCGCTTTTGCCCTGCGTAGCGTTCCGGGCAGCGGGTAGAACCAGGCAGAGAATTCCCGGCTAGCAGCTTCCCTGTGGCCGGGAAGTGCAAACGTACACGTTTTCGGCCGAAAACGCGTTTTCTAGCGAAAACGCACACCACGGCTCTTTCTGAGAAAAAGCAAGCACGGAGGACGAGAATCGCTTTTGCCCTGCGTAGCGTTCCGGGCAGCGGGTAGAACCAGGCAGAGAATTCCCGTCTAGCAGCTTCCCTGTGGCGGGGAAGTGCAAACGTACACGTTTTCGGCCGAAAACGCGTTTTCCGGCGAAAACGCACACCACGACTCTTTCTGGGAAAAAGCAAGCACGGAGGACGAGAATCGCTTTTGCCCTGCGTAGCGTTCCGGGCAGCTGGTAGAACCAGGCAGAGAATTCCCGGCTAGCAGCTTCCCTGTGGCCGGGAAGTGCAAACGTACACGTTTTCGGCCGAAAACGCGTTTTCCGGCGAAAACGCACACCACGGCTCTTTCTGAGAAAAAGCAAGCACGGAGGACGAGAATCGCTTTTGCCCTGCGTAGCGTTCCGGGCAGCGGGTAGAACCAGGCAGAGAATTCCCGGCTAGCAGCTGCCCTGTGGCCGGGAAGTGCAAACGTACACGTTTTCGGCCGAAAACGCGTTTTCCGGCGAAAAAGCACACCACGGCTCTTTCTGAGAAAAAGCAAGCACGGAGGACGAGAATCGCTTTTGCCCTGCGTAGCGTTCCGGGCAGCGGGTAGAACCAGGCAGAGAATTCCCGGCTAGCAGCTTCCCTGTGGCGGGGAAGTGCAAACGTACACGTTTTCGGCCGAAAACGCGTTTTCCCGCGAAAACGCACACCACGGCTCTTTCTGAGAAAAAGCAAGCACGGAGGACGAGAATCGCTTTTGCCCTGCGTAGCGTTCCGGGCAGCGGGTAGAAACAGGCAGAGAATTCCCGGCTAGCAGCTTCCCTGTGGCCGGGAAGTGCAAACGTACACGTTTTCGGCCGAAAAAGCGTTTTCGGCGAAAAAGCACACCATGGCTCCTTCTGAGAAAAAGCAAGCACGGAGGACGAAAATCGCTTTTGCCCTGCGTAGCGTTCCGGGCAGCGGGTAGAACCAGGCAGAGAATTCCCGGCTAGCAGCTTCCCTGTGGCCGGGAAGTGCAAACGTACACGTTTTCGGCCGAAAACGCGTTTTCCGGCGAAAACGCACACCATGGCTCTTTCTGAGAAAAAGCAAGCACGGAGGACGAGAATCGCTTTTGCCCTGCGTAGCGTTCCTGGCAGCGGGTAGAACCAGGCAGAGAATTCCCGGCTAGCAGCTTCCCTGTGGCCGGGAAGTGCAAACGTACACGTTTTCGCCGAAAACGCGTTTTCCGGCGAAAACGCACACCACGGCTCTTTCTGAGAAAAAGCAAGCACGGAGGACGAGAATCGCTTTTGCCCTGCGTAGCGTTCCGGGCAGCGGGTAGAACCAGGCAGAGAATTCCCGGCTAGCAGCTTCCCTGTGGCCGGGAAGTGAAAACGTACACGTTTTCGGCCGAAAACGCGTTTACCGGCGAAAACGCACACCACGGCTCTTTCTGAGAGAAAGCAAGCACGGAGGACGAGAATCGCTTTTGCCCTGCGTAGCGTTCCGGGCAGCGGGTAGAACCAGGCAGAGAATTCCCGGCTAGCAGCTTCCCTGTGGCCGGGAAGTGCAAACGTACACGTTTTCGGCCGAAAACGCGTTTTCCGGCGAAAACGCACACCACGGCTCTTTCTGAGAAAAAGCAAGCACGGAGGACGAGAATCGCTTTTGCCCTGCGTAGCGTTCCGGGCAGCGGGTAGAACCAGGCAGAGAATTCCCGGCTAGCAGCTTCCCTGTGGCCGGGAAGTGCAAACGTACACGTTTTCGGCCGAAAACGCGTTTACCGGCGAAAACGCACACCACGGCTCTTTCTGAGAAAAAGCAAGCACGGAGGACGAGAATCGCTTTTGCCCTGCGTAGCGTTCCGGGCAGCGGGTAGAACCAGGCAGAGAATTCCCGGCTAGCAGCTTCCCTGTGGCCGGGAAGTGCAAACGTACACGTTTTCGGCCGAAAACGCGTTTTCCGGCGAAAACGCAACCACGGCTCTTTCTGAGAAAAAGCAAGCACGGAGGACGAGAATCGCTTTTGCCCTGCGTAGTGTTCCGGGCAGCGGGTAGAACCAGGCAGCGAATTGCCGGCTAGCAGCTTCCCTGTGGCGGGGAAGTGCAAACGTACACGTTTTCGGCCGAAAACGCGTTTTCCGGCGAAAAAGCACACCACGGCTCTTTCTGAGAAAAAGCAAGCACGGAGGACGAGAATTGCTTTTGCCCTGCGTAGCGTTCTGAGCAGCGGGTAGAACCAGGCAGAGAATTCCCGGCTAGCAGCTTCCCTGTGGCGGGGAAGTGCAAACGTACACGTTTTCGGCCGAAAACGCGTTTTCCGGCGAAAACGCACACCACGGCTCTTTCTGAGAGAAAGCAAGCACGGAGGACGAGAATCGCTTTTGCCCTGCGTAGCGTTCCGGGCAGCGGGTAGAACCAGGCAGAGAATTTCCGGCTAGCAGCTTCCCTGTGGCCGGGAAGTGCAAACGTACACGTTTTCGGCCGAAAACCGTTTTCCCGCGAAAACGCACACCACGGCTCTTTCTGAGAAAAAGCAAGCACGGAGGACGAGAATCGCTTTTGCCCTGCGTACCGTTCCGGCAACGGGTAGAACCAGGCAGAGAATTCCCGGCTAGCAGCTTCCCTGTGGCCGGGAAGTGCAAACGTACACGTTTTCGCCGAAAACACGTTTTCCGTCGAAAACGCACACCACGGCTCTTTCTGAGAAAAAGCAAGCACGGAGGACGAGAATCGCTTTTGCCCTGCGTAGCGTTCCGGGCAGCGGGTAGAACCAGGCAGCGAATTGCCGGCTAGCAGCTTCCCTGTGGCCGGGAAGTGCAAACGTACACGTTTTCGGCCGAAAACGCGTTTACCGGCGAAAACGCACACCACGGCTCTTTCTGAGAAAAAGCAAGCACGGAGGACGAGAATCGCTTTTGCCCTGCGTAGCGTTCCGGGCAGCGGGTAGAACCAGGCAGAGAATTCCCGGCTAGCAGCTGCCCTGTGGCCGGGAAGTGCAAACGTAAACGTTTTCGGCCGAAAACGCGTTTTCCGGCGAAAACGCACACCAAGGCTCTTTCTGAGAAAAAGCAAGCACGGAGGACGAGAATCGCTTTTGCCCTGCGTAGCGTTCCGGGCAGCGGGTAGAACCAGGCAGAGAATTCCCGTCTAGCAGCTTCCCTGTGGCCGGGAAGTGCAAACGTACACGTTTTCGGCCGAAAACGCGTTTTCCGGCGAAAACGCACACCACGGCTCTTTCTGAGAAAAAGCAAGCACGGAGGACGAGAACCGCTTTTGCCCTGCGTAGCGTTCCGGGCAGCGGGTAGAACCAGGCAGAGAATTCCCGGCTAGCAGCTTCCCTGTGGCGGGGAAGTGCAAACGTACACGTTTTCGGCCGAAAACGCGTTTTCCGGCGAAAACGCACACCACGGCTCTTTCTGAGAAAAAGCAAGCACGGAGGACGAGAATCGCTTTTGCCCTGCGTAGCGTTCTGAGCAGCGGGTACAAATAGGCAGCGAATTGCCGGCTAGCAGCTTCCCTGTGGCCGGGAAGTGCAAACGTACACGTTTCCGCCCGAAAACGCGTTTTCCGGAGAAAAAGCACATCATGGCTCTTTCTGAGAAAAAGCAAGCACGGAGGACGAGAATCGCTTTTGCCCTGCGTAGCGTTCCGGGCAGCGGGTAGAACCAGGTAGAGAATTCCCGTCTAGCAGCTTCCCTGTGGCGGGGAAGTGCAAACGTACACGTTTTCGGCCGAAAACGCGTTTTCTGGCGAAAACGCACACCACGGCTCTTTCTGAGAAAAAGCAAGCACGGAGGACGAGAATCGCTTTTGCCCTGCGTAGCGTTCCGGGCAGCGGGTAGAACCAGGTAGAGAATTCCCGTCTAGCAGCTTCCCTGTGGCGGGGAAGTGCAAACGTACACGTTTTCGGCCGAAAACGCGTTTTCCGGCGAAAAAGCACACCACGGCTCTTTCTGAGAAAAAGCAAGCACGGAGGACGAGAATCGCTTTTGCCCTGCGTAGCGTTCCGGGCAGCGGGTAGAACCAGGCAGAGAATTCCCGGCTAGCAGCTTCCCTGTGGCCGGGAAGTGCAAACGTACACGTTTTCGGCCGAAAACGCGTTTTCCGGCGAAAACGCACACCACGGCTCTTTCTGGGAAAAAGCAAGCACGGAGGACGAGAATCGCTTTTGCCCTGCGTAGCGTTCCTGGCAGGGGGTAGAACCAGGCAGAGAATTCCCGGCTAGCAGCTTCCCTGTGGCCGGGAAGTGCAAACGTACACGTTTTCGGCCTAAAACGCGTTTTCCGGCGAAAACGCACACCACGGCTCTTTCTGAGAAAAAGCAAGCACGGAGGACGAGAATCGCTTTTGCCCTGCGTAGCGTTCCGGGCAGCGGGTAGAACCAGGCAGAGAATTCCCGGCTAGCAGCTTCCCTGTGGCCGGGAAGTGCAAACGTACACGTTTTCGGCCGAAAACGCGTTTTCCGGCGAAAACGCACACCACGGCTCTTTCTGAGAAAAAGCAAGCACGGAGGACGAGAATCGCTTTTGCCCTGCGTAGCGTTCCGGGCAGCGGGTAGAACCAGGCAGAGAATTCCCGGCTAGCAGCTTCCCTGTGGCGGGGAAGTGCAAACGTACACGTTTTCGGCCGAAAACGCGTTTTCCGGCGAAAACGCACACCACGGCTCTTTCTGAGAAAAAGCAAGCACGGAGGACGAGAATCGCTTTTGCCCTGCGTAGCGTTCTGAGCAGCGGGTAGAACCAGGCAGAGAATTCCCGGCTAGCAGCTTCCCTGTGGCCGGGAAGTGCAAACGTACACGTTTTCGGCCGAAAACGCGTTTTCCGGCGAAAAAGCACACCACGGCTCTTTCTGAGAAAAAGCAAGCACGGAGGACGAGAATCGCTTTTGCCCTGCGTAGCGTTCCGGGCAGCGGGTAGAACCAGGCAGAGAATTCCCGGCTAGCAGCTTCCCTGTGGCGGGGAAGTGCAAACGTACACGTTTTCGGCCGAAAACGCGTTTTCCGGCGAAAACGCACACCACGGCTCTTTCTGAGAAAAAGCAAGCACGGAGGACGAGAATCGCTTTTGCCCTGCGTAGTGTTCCGGGCAGCGGGTAGAACCAGGCAGAGAATTCCCGGCTAGCAGCTTCCCTCTGGCCGGGAAGTGCAAACGTACACGTTTTCAGCCGAAAATGCGTTTTCCGGCGAAAACGCACACCACGGCTCTTTCTGAGAAAAAGCAAGCACGGAGGACGAGAATCGCTTTTGCCCTGCGTAGTGTTCCGGGCAGCGGGTAGAACCAGGCAGAGAATTCCCGGCTAGCAGCTTCCCTGTGGCCGGGAAGTGCAAACGTACACGTTTTCGGCCGAAAACGCGTTTTCCCGCGAAAACGCACACCACGGCTCTTTCTGAGAAAAAGCAAGCACGGAGGAAGAGAATCGCTTTTGCCCTGCGTAGCGTTCCGGGCAGCGGGTAGAACCAGGTAGAGAATTCCCGGCTAGCAGCTTCCCTGTGGCCGGGAAGTGCAAACGTACAGGTTTTCGGCCGAAAACGCGTTTTCCGGCGAAAACGCACACCACGGCTCTTTCTGAGAAAAAGCAAGCACGGAGGACGAGAATCGCTTTTGCCCTGCGTAGCGTTCCGGGCAGCGGGTAGAACCAGGCAGAGAATTCCCGGCTAGCAGCTTCCCTGTGGCCGGGAAGTGCAAACGTACAGGTTTTCGGCCGAAAACGCGTTTTCCGGCGAAAACGCACACCACGGCTCTTTCTGAGAAAAAGCAAGCACGGAGGACGAGAATCGCTTTTGCCCTGCGTAGCGTTCCGGGCAGCGGGCAGAACCAGGTAGAGAAATCCCGGCTAGCAGCTTCCCTGTGGCGGGGAAGTGTAAACGTACACGTTTTCGGCCGAAAACGCGTTTACCGGCGAAAACGCACACCACGGCTCTTTCTGAGAAAAAGCAAGCACGGAGGACGAGAATCGCTTTTGCCCTGCGTAGCGTTCTAAGCAGCGGGTAGAAATAGGCAGCGAATTGCCGGCTAGCAGCTTCCCTGTGGCGGGGAAGTGCAAACGTACACGTTTTCGGCCGAAAACGCGTTTTCCGGCGAAAAAGCACACCATGGCTCTTTCTGAGAAAAAGCAAGCACGGAGGACGAGAATCGCTTTTGCCCTGCGTAGCGTTCCGGGCAGCGGGTAGAACCAGGCAGAGAATTCCCGTCTAGCAGCTTCCCTGTGGCCGGGAAGTGCAAACGTACACGTTTTCGGCCGAAAACGCGTTTTCCGGCGAAAACGCACACCACGGCTCTTTCTGAGAAAAAGCAAGCACGGAGGACGAGAATCGCTTTTGCCCTGCGTAGCGTTCCGGGCAGCGGGTAGAACCAGGCAGAGAATTCCCGGCTAGCAGCTTCCCTGTGGCCGGGAAGTGCAAACGTACACGTTTTCGGCCGAAAACTCGTTTTCCGGCGAAATCGCACACCACGGCTCTTTCTGAGAAAAATCAAGCACGGAGGACGAGAATCGCTTTTGCCCTGCGTAGCGTTCCCGGCAACGGGTAGAACCAGGCAGAGAATTCCCGGCTAGCAGCTTCCCTGTGGCGGGGAAGTGGAAACGTACACGTTTTCGGCCGAAAACGCGTTTTCTGGCGAAAACACACACCACGGCTCTTTCTGAGAAAAAGCAAGCACGGAGGACGAGAATCGCTTTTGCCCTGCGTAGCGTTCCGGGCAGCGGGTAGAACCAGGCAGAGAATTCCCGGCTAGCAGCTTCCCTGTGGCCGGGAAGTGCAAACGTACACGTTTTCGGCCGAAAACGCGTTTTCCGGCGAAAACGCACACCACGGCTCTTTCTGAGAAAAAGCAAGCACGGAGGACGAGAATCGCTTTTGCCCTGCGTAGCGTTCCCGGCAGTGGGTAGAACCAGGCAGAGAATTCCCGTCTAGCAGCTTCCTTGTGGCGGGGAAGTGCAAACGTACACGTTTTCGGCCGAAAACGCGTTTTCCGGCGAAAACGCACACCACGGCTCTTTCTGAGAAAAAGCAAGCACGGAGGACGAGAATCGCTTTTGCCCTGCGTAGCGTTCTGAGCAGCGGGTAGAACCAGGCAGAGAATTCCCGGCTAGCAGCTTCCCTGTGGCCGGGAAGTGCAAACGTACACGTTTTCGGCCGAAAACGCTTTTTCCGGCGAAAAAGCACACCATGGCTCTTTCTGAGAAAAAGCAAGCACGGAGGACGAGAATCGCTTTTGCCCTGCGTAGCGTTCCGGGCAGCGGGTAGAACCAGGCAGAGAATTCCCGGCTAGCAGCTTCCCTGTGGCGGGGAAGTGCAAACGTACACGTTTTCGGCCGAAAACGCGTTTTCTGGCGAAAACGCACACCACGGCTCTTTCTGAGAAAAAGCAAGCACGGAGGACGAGAATCGCTTTTGCCCTGCGTAGTGTTCCGGGCAGCGGGTAGAACCAGGCAGAGAATTCCCGGCTAGCAGCTTCCCTGTGGCCGGGAAGTGCAAACGTACACGTTTTCAGCCGAAAACGCGTTTTCCCGCGAAAACGCACACCACGGCTCTTTCTGAGAAAAAGCAAGCACGGAGGACGAGAATCGCTTTTGCCCTGCGTAGCGTTCCGGGCAGCGGGTAGAACCAGGCAGAGAATTCCCGGCTAGCAGCTTCCCTGTGGCCGGGAAGTGCAAACGTACAGGTTTTCGGCCGAAAACGCGTTTTCCCGCGAAAACTCACACCACGGCTCTTTCTGAGAAAAAGCAAGCACGGAGGACGAGAATCGCTTTTGCCCTGCGTAGCGTTCCGGGCAGCGGGTAGAACCAGGCAGAGAATTCCCGGCTAGCAGCTTCCCTGTGGCCGGGAAGTGCAAACGTACACGTTTTCGGCCGAAAACGCGTTTTCCGGCGAAAACGCACACCACGGCTCTTTCTGGGAAAAAGCAAGCACGGAGGACGAGAATCGCTTTTGCCCTGCGTAGTGTTCTGAGCAGCGTGTAGAACCAGGCAGAGAATTCCCGGCTAGCAGCTTCCCTGTGGCCGGGAAGTGCAAACGTACACGTTTTCGGCCGAAAACGCGTTTTCCGGCGAAAACGCACACCACGGCTCTTTCTGAGAAAAAGCAAGCACGGAGGACGAGAATCGCTTTTGCCCTGCGTAGCGTTCCGGGCAGCGGGTAGAACCAGGCAGAGAATTCCCGGCTAGCAGCTTCCCTGTGGCCGGGAAGTGCAAACGTACACGTTTTCGGCCGAAAACGCGTTTTCCGGCGAAAACGCACACCACGGCTCTTTATGAGAAAAAGCAAGCACGGAGGACGAGAATCGCTTTTGCCCTGCGTAGCGTTCCCGGCAGCGGGTAGAACCAGGCAGAGAATTCCCGTCTAGCAGCTTCCCTGTGGCGGGGAAGTGCAAACGTACACGTTTTCGGCCGAAAACGCGTTTTCCGGCGAAAACGCACACCACGGCTCTTTCTGAGAAAAAGCAAGCACGGAGGACGAGAATCGCTTTTGCCCTGCGTAGCGTTCTGAGCAGCGGGTAGAACCAGGCAGAGAATTCCCGGCTAGCAGCTTCCCTGTGGCCGGGAAGTGCAAACGTACACGTTTTCGGCCGAAAACGCGTTTTCCGGCGAAAAAGCACACCATGGCTCTTTCTGAGAAAAAGCAAGCACGGAGGACGAGAATCGCTTTTGCCCTGCGTAGCGTTCCGGGCAGCGGGTAGAACCAGGCAGAGAATTCCCGTCTAGCAGCTTCCCTGTGGCGGGGAAGTGCAAACGTACACGTTTTCGGCCGAAAACGCGTTTTCCGGCGAAAACGCACACCACGGCTCTTTCTGAGAAAAAGCAAGCACGGAGGACGAGAATCGCTTTTGCCCTGCGTAGCGTTCCGGGCAGCGGGTAGAACCAGGCAGAGAATTCCCGTCTAGCAGCTTCCCTGTGGCCGGGAAGTGCAAACGTACACGTTTTCGGCTGAAAACGCGTTTTCCGGCGAAAACGCACACCACGGCTCTTTCTGAGAAAAAGCAAGCACGGAGGACGAGAATCGCTTTTGCCCTGCGTAGCGTTCCGGGCAGCGGGTAGAACCAGGCAGAGAATTCCCGGCTAGCAGCTTCCCTGTGGCCGGGAAGTGCAAACGTACACGTTTTCGGCCGAAAACGCGTTTACCGGCGAAAACGCACACCACGGCTCTTTCTGAGAAAAAGCAAGCACGGAGGACGAGAATCGCTTTTGCCCTGCGTAGCGTTCCGGGCAGCGGGTATAACCAGGCAGAGAATTCCCGGCTAGCAGCTTCCCTGTGGCGGGGAAGTGCAAACGTACACGTTTTCGGCCGAAAACGCGTTTTCTGGCGAAAACGCACACCACGGCTCTTTCTGAGAAAAAGCAAGCACGGAGGACGAGAATCGCTTTTGCCCTGCGTAGTGTTCCGGGCAGCGGGTAGAACCAGGCAGAGAATTCCCGGCTAGCAGCTTCCATAGGCCGGGAAGTGCAAACGTACACGTTTTCAGCCGAAAATGCGTTTTCCCGCGAAAACGCACACCATGGCTCTTTCTGAGAAAAAGCAAGCACGGAGGACGAGAATCGCTTTTGCCCTGCGTAGTGTTCCGGGCAGCGGGTAGAACCAGGCAGAGAATTCCCGGCTAGCAGCTTCCCTGTGGCCGGGAAGTGCAAACGTACACGTTTTCGGCCGAAAACGCGTTTTCCCGCGAAAACGCACACCACGGCTCTTTCTGAGAAAAAGCAAGCACGGAGGACGAGAATCGCTTTTGCCCTGCGTAGCGTTCCGGGCAGCGGGTAGAACCAGGCAGAGAATTCCCGGCTAGCAGCTTCCCTGTGGCCGGGAAGTGCAAACGTACACGTTTTCACCGAAAACACGTTTTCCGGCGAAAACGCACACCACGGCTCTTTCTGAGAAAAAGCAAGCACGGAGGACGAGAATCGCTTTTGCCCTGCGTAGCGTTCCGGGCAGCGGGTAGAACCAGGCAGAGAATTCCCGGCTAGCAGCTTCCCTGTGGCCGGGAAGTGCAAACGTACACGTTTTCGGCCGAAAACGCGTTTACCGGCGAAAACGCACACCACGGCTCTTTCTGAGAGAAAGCAAGCACGGAGGACGAGAATCGCTTTTGCCCTGCGTAGCGTTCCGGGCAGCGGGTAGAACCAGGCAGAGAATTCCCGTCTAGCAGCTTCCCTGTGGCCGGGAAGTGCAAACGTACACGTTTTCGGCCGAAAACGCGTTTTCCGGCGAAAACGCACACCACGGCTCTTTCTGAGAAAAAGCAAGCACGGAGGACGAGAATCGCTTTTGCCCTGCGTAGCGTTCCGGGCAGCGGGTAGAACCAGGCAGAGAATTCCCGGCTAGCAGCTTCCCTGTGGCGGGGAAGTGCAAACTTACACGTTTTCGGCCGAAAACGCGTTTACCGGCGAAAACCCACACCACGGCTCTTTCTGAGAAAAAGCAAGCACGGAGGACGAGAATCGCTTTTGCCCTGCGTAGCGTTCCGGGCAGCGGGTAGAACCAGGCAGAGAATTCCCGGCTAGCAGCTTCCCTGTGGCGGGGAAGTGCAAACGTACACGTTTTCGGCCGAAAACGCGTTTACCGGCGAAAACGCACACCACGGCTCTTTCTGAGAAAAAGCAAGCACGGAGGACGAGAATCGCTTTTGCCCTGCGTAGTGTTCCGGGCAGCGGGTAGAACCAGGCAGAGAATTCCCGGCTAGCAGCTTCCCTGTGGCCGGGAAGTGCAAACGTACACGTTTTCGGCCGAAAACGCGTTTTCTGGCGAAAACGCACACCACGGCTCTTTCTGAGAAAAAGCAGGCACGGAGGACGAGAATCGCTTTTGCCCTGCGTAGTGTTCCGGGCAGCGGGTAGAACCAGGCAGAGAATTCCCGGCTAGCAGCTTCCCTGTGGCGGGGAAGTGCAAACGTACACGTTTTCGGCCGAAAACGCGTTTTCTGGCGAAAACGCACACCACGGCTCTTTCTGAGAAAAAGCAAGCACGGAGGACGAGAATCGCTTTTGCCCTGCGTAGTGTTCCGGGCAGCGGGTAGAACCAGGCAGAGAATTCCCGGCTAGCAGCTTCCCTGTGGCCGGGAAGTGCAAACGTACACGTTTTAGGCCGAAAACGCGTTTTCCGGCGAAAACGCACACCACGGCTCTTTCTGAGAAAAAGCAAGCACGGAGGACGAGAATCGCTTTTGCCCTGCGTAGCGTTCCGGGCAGCGGGTAGAACCAGGCAGAGAATTCCCGGCTAGCAGCTTCCCTGTGGCCGGGAAGTGCAAACGTACACGTTTTCGGCCGAAAACGCGTTTACCGGCGAAAACGCACACCACGGCTCTTTCTGAGAAAAAGCAAGCACGGAGGACGAGAATCGCTTTTGCCCTGCGTAGCGTTCCGGGCAGCGGGTAGAACCAGGCAGAGAATTCCCGGCTACCAGCTTCCCTGTGGCGGGGAAGTGCAAACGTACACGTTTTCGGCCGAAAACGCGTTTTCCGGCGAAAACGCACACCACGGCTCTTTCTGAGAAAAAGCAAGCACGGAGGACGAGAATCGCTTTTGCCCTGCGTAGCGTTCCGGGCAGCGGGTAGAACCAGGCAGAGAATTCCCGGCTAGCAGCTTCCCTGTGGCGGGGAAGTGCAAACGTACACGTTTTCGGCCGAAAACGCGTTTTCTGGCGAAAACGCAAACCACGGCTCTTTCTGAGAAAAAGCAAGCACGGAGGACGAGAATCGCTTTTGCCCTGCGTAGTGTTCCGGGCAGCGGGTAGAACCAGGCAGAGAATTCCCGGCTAGCAGCTTCCCTGTGGCGGGGAAGTGCAAACGTACACGTTTTCGGCCGAAAACGCGTTTTCTGGCGAAAACGCACACCACGGCTCTTTCTGAGAAAAAGCAAGCACGGAGGACGAGAATCGCTTTTGCCCTGCGTAGCGTTCCGGGCAGCGGGTAGAACCAGGCAGAGAATTCCCGGCTAGCAGCTTCCCTGTGGCGGGGAAGTGCAAACGTACACGTTTTCGGCCGAAAACGCGTTTTCTGGCGAAAACGCACACCACGGCTCTTTCTGAGAAAAAGCAAGCACGGAGGACGAGAATCGCTTTTGCCCTGCGTAGTGTTCCGGGCAGCGGGTAGAACCAGGCAGAGAATTCCCGGCTAGCAGCTTCCCTGTGGCGGGGAAGTGCAAACGTACACGTTTTCGGCCGAAAACGCGTTTTCTGGCGAAAACGCACACCACGGCTCTTTCTGAGAAAAAGCAAGCACGGAGGACGAGAATCGCTTTTGCCCTGCGTAGTGTTCCGGGCAGCGGGTAGAACCAGGCAGAGAATTCCCGGCTAGCAGCTTCCCTGTGGCCGGGAAGTGCAAACGTACACGTTTTCAGCCGAAAATGCGTTTTCCGGCGAAAACGCACACCACGGCTCTTTCTGAGAAAAAGCAAGCACGGAGGACGAGAATCGCTTTTGCCCTGCGTAGCGTTCCGGGCAGCGGGTAGAACCAGGCAGAGAATTCCCGGCTAGCAGCTTCCCTGTGGCGGGGAAGTGCAAACGTACACGTTTTCGGCCGAAAACGCGTTTACCGGCGAAAACGCACACCACGGCTCTTTCTGAGAAAAAGCAAGCACGGAGGACGAGAATCGCTTTTGCCCTGCGTAGCGTTCCGGGCAGCGGGTAGAACCAGGCAGAGAATTCCCGGCTAGCAGCTTCCCTGTGGCGGGGAAGTGCAAACGTACACGTTTTCGGCCGAAAACGCGTTTTCTGGCGAAAACGCACACCACGGCTCTTTCTGAGAAAAAGCAAGCACGGAGGACGAGAATCGCTTTTGCCCTGCGTAGTGTTCCGGGCAGCGGGTAGAACCAGGCAGAGAATTCCCGGCTAGCAGCTTCCCTGTGGCGGGGAAGTGCAAACGTACACGTTTTCGGCCGAAAACGCGTTTTCCCGCGAAAACGCACACCACGGCTCTTTCTGAGAAAAAGCAAGCACGGAGGACGAGAATCGCTTTTGCCCTGCGTAGTGTTCCGGGCAGCGGGTAGAACCAGGCAGAGAATTCCCGGCTAGCAGCTTCCCTCTGGCCGGGAAGTGCAAACGTACACGTTTTCAGCCGAAAATGCGTTTTCCCGCGAAAACGCACACCACGGCTCTTTCTGAGAAAAAGCAAGCACGGAGGACGAGAATCGCTTTTGCCCTGCGTAGTGTTCCGGGCAGCGGGTAGAACCAGGCAGAGAATTCCCGGCTAGCAGCTTCCCTGTGGCCGGGAAGTGCAAACGTACACGTTTTCGGCCGAAAACGCGTTTTCCGGCGAAAACGCACACCACGGCTCTTTCTGAGAAAAAGCAAGCACGGAGGACGAGAATCGCTTTTGCCCTGCGTAGCGTTCCGGGCAGCGGGTAGAACCAGGCAGAGAATTCCCGGCTAGCAGCTTCCCTGTGGCCGGGAAGTGCAAACGTACAGGTTTTCGGCCGAAAACGTGTTTTCCCGCGAAAACGCACACCACGGCTCTTTCTGAGAAAAAGCAAGCACGGAGGACGAGAATCGCTTTTGCCCTGCGTAGCGTTCCGGGCAGCGGGTAGAACCAGGCAGAGAATTCCCGGCTAGCAGCTTCCCTGTGGCCGGGAAGTGCAAACGTACACGTTTTCGGCCGAAAACACGTTTTCCGGCGAAAACGCACACCACGGCTCTTTCTGAGAAAAAGCAAGCACGGAGGACGAGAATCGCTTTTGCCCTGCGTAGCGTTCCGGGCAGCGGGTAGAACCAGTCAGAGAATTCCCGGCTAGCAGCTTCCATGTGGCCGGGAAGTGCAAACGTACACGTTTTCGGCCGAAAACGCGTTTACCGGCGAAAACGCACACCACGGCTCTTTCTGAGAGAAAGCAAGCACGGAGGACGAGAATCGCTTTTGCCCTGCGTAGCGTTCCGGGCAGCGGGTAGAACCAGGCAGAGAATTCCCGGCTAGCAGCTTCCCTGTGGCCGGGAAGTGCAAACGTACACGTTTTCGGCCGAAAACGCGTTTTCCGGCGAAAACGCACACCACGGCTCTTTCTGGGAAAAAGCAAGCACGGAGGACGAGAATCGCTTTTGCCCTGCGTAGCGTTCCTGGCAGCGGGTAGAACCAGGCAGAGAATTCCCTGCTAGCAGCTTCCCTGTGGCGGGGAAGTGCAAACGTACACGTTTTCAGCCGAAAACGAGTTTTCCGGCGAAAAAGCACACTATGGCTCTTTCTGAGAAAAAGCAAGCACGGAGGACGAGAATCGCTTTTGCCCTGCGTAGCGTTCCGGGCAGCGGGTAGAACCAGGCAGAGAATTCCCGGCTACCAGCTTCCCTGTGGCGGGGAAGTGCAAACGTACACGTTTTCGGCCGAAAACGCGTTTTCTGGCGAAAACGCACACCACGGCTCTTTCTGAGAAAAAGCAAGCACGGAGGACGAGAATCGCTTTTGCCCTGCGTAGTGTTCCGGGCAGCGGGTAGAACCAGGCAGAGAATTCCCGGCTAGCAGCTTCCCTGTGGCGGGGAAGTGCAAACGTACACGTTTTCGGCCGAAAACGCGTTTTCTAGCGAAAACGCACACCACGGCTCTTTCTGAGAAAAAGCAAGCACGGAGGACGAGAATCGCTTTTGCCCTGCGTAGTGTTCCGGGCAGCGGGTAGAACCAGGCAGAGAATTCCCGGCTAGCAGCTTCCCTGTGGCCGGGAAGTGCAAACGTACACGTTTTCGGCCGAAAACGCGTTTTCCGGCGAAAACGCACACCACGGCTCTTTCTGAGAAAAAGCAAGCACGGAGGACGAGAATCGCTTTTGCCCTGCGTAGCGTTCCGGGCAGCGGGTAGAACCAGGCAGAGAATTCCCGGCTAGCAGCTTCCCTGTGGCCGGGAAGTGCAAACGTACACGTTTTCGGCCGAAAACGCGTTTACCGGCGAAAACGCACACCACGGCTCTTTCTGAGAAAAAGCAAGCACGGAGGACGAGAATCGCTTTTGCCCTGCGTAGCGTTCCGGGCAGCGGGTAGAACCAGGCAGAGAATTCCCGGCTACCAGCTTCCCTGTGGCGGGGAAGTGCAAACGTACACGTTTTCGGCCGAAAACGCGTTTACCGGCGAAAACGCACACCACGGCTCTTTCTGAGAAAAAGCAAGCACGGAGGACGAGAATCGCTTTTGCCCTGCGTAGCGTTCCGGGCAGCGGGTAGAACCAGGCAGAGAATTCCCGGCTAGCAGCTTCCCTGTGGCGGGGAAGTGCAAACGTACACGTTTTCGGCCGAAAACGCGTTTTCTGGCGAAAACGCACACCACGGCTCTTTCTGAGAAAAAGCAAGCACGGAGGACGAGAATCGCTTTTGCCCTGCGTAGTGTTCCGGGCAGCGGGTAGAACCAGGCAGAGAATTCCCGGCTAGCAGCTTCCCTGTGGCGGGGAAGTGCAAACGTACACGTTTTCGGCCGAAAACGCGTTTTCTGGCGAAAACGCACACCACGGCTCTTTCTGAGAAAAAGCAAGCACGGAGGACGAGAATCGCTTTTGCCCTGCGTAGCGTTCCGGGCAGCGGGTAGAACCAGGCAGAGAATTCCCGGCTAGCAGCTTCCCTGTGGCGGGGAAGTGCAAACGTACACGTTTTCGGCCGAAAACGCGTTTTCTAGCGAAAACGCACACCACGGCTCTTTCTGAGAAAAAGCAAGCACGGAGGACGAGAATCGCTTTTGCCCTGCGTAGTGTTCCGGGCAGCGGGTAGAACCAGGCAGAGAATTCCCGGCTAGCAGCTTCCCTGTGGCGGGGAAGTGCAAACGTACACGTTTTCGGCCGAAAACGCGTTTTCTGGCGAAAACGCACACCACGGCTCTTTCTGAGAAAAAGCAAGCACGGAGGACGAGAATCGCTTTTGCCCTGCGTAGTGTTCCGGGCAGCGGGTAGAACCAGGCAGAGAATTCCCGGCTAGCAGCTTCCCTCTGGCCGGGAAGTGCAAACGTACACGTTTTCAGCCGAAAATGCGTTTTCCCGCGAAAACGCACACCACGGCTCTTTCTGAGAAAAAGCAAGCACGGAGGACGAGAATCGCTTTTGCCCTGCGTAGTGTTCCGGGCAGCGGGTAGAACCAGGCAGAGAATTCCCGGCTAGCAGCTTCCCTGTGGCCGGGAAGTGCAAACGTACACGTTTTCTGCCGAAAACGCGTTTTCCGGCGAAAACGCACACCACGGCTCTTTCTGAGAAAAAGCAAGCACGGAGGACGAGAATCGCTTTTGCCCTGCGTAGCGTTCCGGGCAGCGGGTAGAACCAGGCAGAGAATTCCCGGCTAGCAGCTTCCCTGTGGCGGGGAAGTGCAAACGTACACGTTTTCGGCCGAAAACGCGTTTTCTGGCGAAAACGCACACCACGGCTCTTTCTGAGAAAAAGCAAGCACGGAGGACGAGAATCGCTTTTGCCCTGCGTAGTGTTCCGGGCAGCGGGTAGAACCAGGCAGAGAATTCCCGGCTACCAGCTTCCCTGTGGCGGGGAAGTGCAAACGTACACGTTTTCGGCCGAAAACGCGTTTTCTGGCGAAAACGCACACCACGGCTCTTTCTGAGAAAAAGCAAGCACGGAGGACGAGAATCGCTTTTGCCCTGCGTAGTGTTCCTGGCAGCGGGTAGAACCAGGCAGAGAATTCCCGGCTAGCAGCTTCCCTCTGGCCGGGAAGTGCAAACGTACACGTTTTCAGCCGAAAATGCGTTTTCCCGCGAAAACGCACACCACGGCTCTTTCTGAGAAAAAGCAAGCACGGAGGACGAGAATCGCTTTTGCCCTGCGTAGTGTTCCGGGCAGCGGGTAGAACCAGGCAGAGAATTCCCGGCTAGCAGATTCCCTGTGGCCGGGAAGTGCAAACGTACACGTTTTCGGCCGAAAACGCGTTTTCCGGCGAAAACGCACACCACGGCTCTTTCTGAGAAAAAGCAAGCACGGAGGACGAGAATCGCTTTTGCCCTGCGTAGCGTTCCGGGCAGCGGGTAGAACCAGGCAGAGAATTCCCGGCTAGCAGCTTCCCTGTGGCCGGGAAGTGCAAACGTACAGGTTTTCGGCCGAAAACGCGTTTTCCCGCGAAAACGCACACCACGGCTCTTTCTGAGAAAAAGCAAGCACGGAGGACGAGAATCGCTTTTGCCCTGCGTAGCGTTCCGGGCAGCGGGTAGAACCAGGCAGAGAATTCCCGGCTAGCAGCTTCCCTGTGGCCGGGAAGTGCAAACGTACACGTTTTCACCGAAAACACGTTTTCCGGCGAAAACGCACACCACGGCTCTTTCTGAGAAAAAGCAAGCACGGAGGACGAGAATCGCTTTTGCCCTGCGTAGCGTTCCGGGCAGCGGGTAGAACCAGTCAGAGAATTCCCGGCTAGCAGCTTCCCTGTGGCCGGGAAGTGCAAACGTACACGTTTTCGGCCGAAAAAGCGTTTACCGGCGAAAACGCACACCACGGCTCTTTCTGAGAGAAAACAAGCACGGAGGACGAGAATCGCTTTTGCCCTGCGTAGCGTTCCGGGCAGCGGGTAGAACCAGGCAGAGAATTCCCGGCTAGCAGCTTCCCTGTGGCCGGGAAGTGCAAACGTACACGTTTTCGGCCGAAAACGCGTTTTCCGGCGAAAACGCACACCACGGCTCTTTCTGGGAAAAAGCAAGCACGGAGGACGAGAATCGCTTTTGCCCTGCGTAGCGTTCCTGGCAGCGGGTAGAACCAGGCAGAGAATTCCCGGCTAGCAGCTTCCCTGTGGCGAGGAAGTGCAAACGTACACGTTTTCAGCCGAAAACGAGTTTTCCGGCGAAAAAGCACACTATGGCTCTTTCTGAGAAAAAGCAAGCACGGAGGACGAGAATCGCTTTCGCCCTGCGTAGCGTTCCGGGCAGCGGGTAGAACCAGGCAGAGAATTCCCGGCTAGCAGCTTCCCTGTGGCCGGGAAGTGCAAACGTACACGTTTTCGGCCGAAAACGCGTTTTCCGGCGAAAACGCACACCACGGCTCTTTCTGAGAAAAAGCAAGCACGGAGGACGAGAATCGCTTTTGCCCTGCGTAGCGTTCCTGGCAGCGGGTAGAACCAGGCAGAGAATTCCCGGCTAGCAGCTTCCCTGTGGCCGGGAAGTGCAAACGTACACGTTTTCGGCCGAAAACGCGTTTTCCGGCGAAAACGCACACCACGGCTCTTTCTGAGAAAAAGCAAGCACGGAGGACGAGAATCGCTTTTGCCCTGCGTAGCGTTCCGGGCAGCGGGTAGAACCAGGCAGAGAATTCCCGGCTAGCAGCTTCCCTGTGGCCGGGAAGTGCAAACGTACACGTTTTCGGCCGAAAACGCGTTTTCCGGCGAAAACGCACACCACGGCTCTTTCTGAGAAAAAGCAAGCACGGAGGACGAGAATCGCTTTTGCCCTGCGTAGCGTTCCGGGCAGCGGGTAGAACCAGGCAGAGAATTCCCGGCTACCAGCTTCCCTGTGGCGGGGAAGTGCAAACGTACACGTTTTCGGCCGAAAACGCGTTTACCGGCGAAAACGCACACCACGGCTCTTTCTGAGAAAAAGCAAGCACGGAGGACGAGAATCGCTTTTGCCCTGCGTAGCGTTCCGGGCAGCGGGTATAACCAGGCAGAGAATTCCCGGCTAGCAGCTTCCCTGTGGCGGGGAAGTGCAAACGTACACGTTTTCGGCCGAAAACGCGTTTTCTGGCGAAAACGCACACCACGGCTCTATCTGAGAAAAAGCAAGCACGGAGGACGAGAATCGCTTTTGCCCTGCGTAGTGTTCCGGGCAGCGGGTAGAACCAGGCAGAGAATTCCCGGCTAGCAGCTTCCCTGTGGCCGGGAAGTGCAAACGTACACGTTTTCAGCCGAAAATGCGTTTTCCCGCGAAAACGCACACCACGGCTCTTTCTGAGAAAAAGCAAGCACGGAGGACGAGAATCGCTTTTGCCCTGCGTAGTGTTCCGGGCAGCGGGTAGAACCAGGCAGAGAATTCCCGGCTAGCAGCTTCCCTGTGGCCGGGAAGTGCAAACGTACACGTTTTCGGCCGAAAACGCGTTTTCCCGCGAAAACGCACACCACGGCTCTTTCTGAGAAAAAGCAAGCACGGAGGACGAGAATCGCTTTTGCCCTGCGTAGCGTTCCGGGCAGCGGGTAGAACCAGGCAGAGAATTCCCGGCTAGCAGCTTCCCTGTGTCCGGGAAGTGCAAACGTACACGTTTTCACCGAAAACACGTTTTCCGGCGAAAACGCACACCACGGCTCTTTCTGAGAAAAAGCAAGCACGGAGGACGAGAATCGCTTTTGCCCTGCGTAGCGTTCCGGGCAGCGGGTAGAACCAGGCAGAGAATTCCCGTCTAGCAGCTTCCCTGTGGCCGGGAAGTGCAAACGTACACGTTTTCGGCCGAAAACGCGTTTACCGGCGAAAACGCACACCACGGCTCTTTCTGAGAGAAAGCAAGCACGGAGGACGAGAATCGCTTTTGCCCTGCGTAGCGTTCCGGGCAGCGGGTAGAACCAGGCAGAGAATTCCCGTCTAGCAGCTTCCCTGTGGCCGGGAAGTGCAAACGTACACGTTTTCGGCCGAAAACGCGTTTTCCGGCGAAAACGCACACCACGGCTCTTTCTGAGAAAAAGCAAGCACGGAGGACGAGAATCGCTTTTGCCCTGCGTAGCGTTCCGGGCAGCGGGTAGAACCAGGCAGAGAATTCCCGGCTACCAGCTTCCCTGTGGCGGGGAAGTGCAAACGTACACGTTTTCGGCCGAAAACGCGTTTTCTTGCGAAAACGCACACCACGGCTCTTTCTGAGAAAAAGCAAGCACGGAGGACGAGAATCGCTTTTGCCCTGCGTAGTGTTCCGGGCAGCGGGTAGAACCAGGCAGAGAATTCCCGGCTAGCAGCTTCCCTGTGGCGGGGAAGTGCAAACGTACACGTTTTCGGCCGAAAACGCGTTTTCCGGCGAAAACGCACACCACGGCTCTTTCTGAGAAAAAGCAAGCACGGAGGACGAGAATCGCTTTTGCCCTGCGTAGTGTTCCGGGCAGCGGGTAGAACCAGGCAGAGAATTCCCGGCTAGCAGCTTCCCTGTGGCCGGGAAGTGCAAACGTACACGTTCTCGGCCGAAAACGCGTTTTCCGGCGAAAACGCACACCACGGCTCTTTCTGAGAAAAAGCAAGCACGGAGGACGAGAATCGCTTTTGCCCTGCGTAGCGTTCCGGGCAGCGGGTAGAACCAGGCAGAGAATTCCCGGCTAGCAGCTTCCCTGTGGCCGGGAAGTGCAAACGTACAGGTTTTCGGCCGAAAACGCGTTTTCCCGCGAAAACGCACACCACGGCTCTTTCTGAGAAAAAGCAAGCACGGAGGACGAGAATCGCTTTTGCCCTGCGTAGCGTTCCGGGCAGCGGGTAGAACCAGGCAGAGAATTCCCGGCTAGCAGCTTCCCTGTGTCCGGGAAGTGCAAACGTACACGTTTTCACCGAAAACACGTTTTCCGTCGAAAACGCACACCACGGCTCTTTCTGAGAAAAAGCAAGCACGGAGGACGAGAATCGCTTTTGCCCTGCGTAGCGTTCCGGGCAGCGGGTAGAACCAGGCAGAGAATTCCCGGCTAGCAGCTTCCCTGTGGCCGGGAAGTGCAAACGTACACGGTTTCGGCCGAAAACGCGTTTACCGGCGAAAACGCACACCACGGCTCTTTCTGAGAGAAAGCAAGCACGGAGGACGAGAATCGCTTTTGCCCTGCGTAGCGTTCCGGGCAGCGGGTAGAACCAGGCAGAGAATTCCCGGCTAGCAGCTTCCCTGTGGCCGGGAAGTGCAAACGTACACGTTTTCGGCCGAAAACGGGTTTTCCGGCGAAAACGCACACCACGGCTCTTTCTGAGAAAAAGCAAGCACGGAGGACGAGAATCGCTTTTGCCCTGCGTAGCGTTCCGGGCAGCGGGTAGAACCAGGCAGAGAATTCCCGGCTAGCAGCTTCCCTGTGGCGGGGAAGTGCAAACTTACACGTTTTCGGCCGAAAACGCGTTTTCCGGCGAAAACGCACACCACGGATCTTTTTGAGAAAAAGCAAGCACGGAGGACGAGAATCGCTTTTGCCCTGCGTAGCGTTCCGGGCAGCGGGTAGAACCAGGCAGAGAATTCCCGGCTACCAGCTTCCCTGTGGCGGGGAAGTGCAAACGTACACGTTTTCGGCCGAAAACGCATTTACCGGCGAAAACGCACACCACGGCTCTTTCTGAGAAAAAGCAAGCACGGAGGACGAGAATCGCTTTTGCCCTGCGTAGCGTTCCGGGCAGCGGGTAGAACCAGGCAGAGAATTCCCGTCTAGCAGCTTCCCTGTGGCCGGGAAGTGCAAACGTACACGTTTTCGGCCGAAAACGCGTTTTCCGGCGAAAACGCACACCACGGCTCTTTCTGAGAAAAAGCAAGCACGGAGGACGAGAATCGCTTTTGCCCTGCGTAGCGTTCCGGGCAGCGGGTAGAACCAGGCAGAGAATTCCCGGCTAGCAGCTTCCCTGTGGCCGGGAAGTGCAAACGTACACGTTTTCGGCCGAAAACGCGTTTACCGGCGAAAACGCACACCACGGCTCTTTCTGAGAAAAAGCAAGCACGGAGGACGAGAATCGCTTTTGCCCTGCGTAGCGTTCCGGGCAGCGGGTAGAACCAGGCAGAGAATTCCCGTCTAGCAGCTTCCCTGTGGCCGGGAAGTGCAAACGTACACGTTTTCGGCCGAAAACGCGTTTTCCGGCGAAAACGCACACCACGGCTCTTTCTGAGAAAAAGCAAGCACGGAGGACGAGAATCGCTTTTGCCCTGCGTAGCGTTCCGGGCAGCGGGTAGAACCAGGCAGAGAATTCCCGGCTAGCAGCTTCCCTGTGGCGGGGAAGTGCAAACGTACACGTTTTCGGCCGAAAACGCGTTTTCCGGCGAAAACGCACACCACGGCTCTTTCTGAGAAAAAGCAAGCACGGAGGACGAGAATCGGTTTTGCCCTGCGTAGAGTTCTGAGCAGCGGGTAGAAATAGGCAGCGAATTGCCGGCTAGCAGCTTCCCTGTGGCCGGGAAGTGCAAACGTACACGTTTTCGGCCGAAAACGCGTTTTCCGGCGAAAACGCACACCACGGCTCTTTCTGAGAAAAAGCAAGCACGGAGGACGAGAATCGCTTTTGCCCTGCGTAGCGTTCCTGGCAGCGGGTAGAACCAGGCAGAGAATTCCCGGCTAGCAGCTTCCCTGTGGCGGGGAAGTGCAAACGTACACGTTTTCGGCCGAAAACGCGTTTTCCGGCGAAAACGCACACCACGGCTATTTCTGAGAAAAAGCAAGCACGGAGGACGAGAATCGCTTTTGCCCTGCGTAGCGTTCCGGGCAGCGGGTAGAACCAGGCAGAGAATTCCCGGCTAGCAGCTTCCCTGTGGCCGGGAAGTGCAAACGTACACGTTTTCGCCGAAAACGCGTTTTCCGGCGAAAACGCAGACCACGGCTCTTTCTGAGAATAAGCAAGCACGGAGGACGAGAATCGCTTTTGCCCTGCGTAGCGTTCCGGGCAGCGGGTAGAACCAGGCAGAGAATTCCCGTCTAGCAGCTGCCCTGTGGCCGGGAAGTGCAAACGTACACGTTTTCGGCCGAAAACGCGTTTACCGGCGAAAACGCACACCACAGCTCTTTCTGAGAAAAAGCAAGCACGGAGGACGAGAATCGCTTTTGCCCTGCGTAGCGTTCCGGGCAGCGGGTAGAACCAGGCAGAAAATTCCCGGCTAGCAGCTTCCCTGTGGCCGGGAAGTGCAAACGTACACGTTTTCGGCCGAAAACGAGTTTTCCGGCGAAAACGCACACCACGGCTCTTTCTGAGAAAAAGCAAGCACGGAGGACGAGAATCGCTTTTGCCCTGCGTAGCGTTCCGGGCAGCGGGTAGAACCAGGCAGAGAATTCCCGGCTACCAGCTTCCCTGTGGCCGGGAAGTGCAAACGTACACGTTTTCGGCCGAAAACGCGTTTTCCGGCGAAAACGCACACCACGGCTCTTTCTGAGAAAAAGCAAGCACGGAGGACGAGAACCGCTTTTGCCCTGCGTAGCGTTCCGGGCAGCGGGTAGAACCAGGCAGAGAATTCCCGGCTAGCAGCTTCCCTGTGGCCGGGAAGTGCAAACGTACACGTTTTCGGCCGAAAACGCGTTTACCGGCGAAAACGCACACCACGGCTCTTTCTGAGAAAAAGCAAGCACGGAGGACGAGAATCGCTTTTGCCCTGCGTAGTGTTCCGGGCAGCGGGTAGAACCAGGCAGAGAATTCACGGCTAGCAGCTTCCCTGTGGCCGGGAAGTGCAAACGTACACGTTTTCGCCGAAAACGCGTTTTCCGGCGAAAACGCACACCACGGCTCTTTCTGAGAAAAAGCAAGCACGGAGGACGAGAATCGCTTTTGCCCTGCGTAGCGTTCCGGGCAGCGGGTAGAACCAGGCAGAGAATTCCCGGCTAGCAGCTTCCCTGTGGCCGGGAATTGCAAACGTACACGTTTTCGGCCGAAAACGCGTTTTCCGGCGAAAACGCACACCACGGCTCTTTCTGAGAAAAAGCAAGCACGGAGGACGAGAATCGCTTTTGCCCTGCGTAGCGTTCCGGGCAGCGGGTAGAACCAGGCAGAGAATTCCCGTCTAGCAGCTTCCCTGTGGCCGGGAAGTGCAAACGTACACGTTTTCGGCCGAAAACGCGTTTTCCGGCGAAAACGCACACCACGGCTCTTTCTGAGAAAAAGCAAGCACGGAGGACGAGAATCGCTTTTGCCCTGCGTAGCGTTCCGGGCAGCGGGTAGAACCAGGCAGAGAATTCCCGGCTAGCAGCTTCCCTGTGGCCGGGAAGTGCAAACGTACACGTTTTCGGCCGAAAACGCGTTTACCGGCGAAAACGCACACCACGGCTCTTTCTGAGAGAAAGCAAGCACGGAGGACGAGAATCGCTTTTGCCCTGCGTAGCGTTCCGGGCAGCGGGTAGAACCAGGCAGAGAATTCCCGTCTAGCAGCTTCCCTGTGGCCGGGAAGTGCAAACGTACACGTTTTCGGCCGAAAACGCGTTTTCCGGCGAAAACGCACACCACGGCTCTTTCTGAGAAAAAGCAAGCACGGAGGACGAGAATCGCTTTTGCCCTGCGTAGCGTTCCGGGCAGCGGGTAGAACCAGGCAGAGAATTCCCGGCTACCAGCTTCCCTGTGGCGGGGAAGTGCAAACGTACACGTTTTCGGCCGAAAACGCGTTTTCTTGCGAAAACGCACACCACGGCTCTTTCTGAGAAAAAGCAAGCACGGAGGACGAGAATCGCTTTTGCCCTGCGTAGTGTTCCGGGCAGCGGGTAGAACCAGGCAGAGAATTCCCGGCTAGCAGCTTCCCTGTGGCGGGGAAGTGCAAACGTACACGTTTTCGGCCGAAAACGCGTTTTCCGGCGAAAACGCACACCACGGCTCTTTCTGAGAAAAAGCAAGCACGGAGGACGAGAATCGCTTTTGCCCTGCGTAGTGTTCCGGGCAGCGGGTAGAACCAGGCAGAGAATTCCCGGCTAGCAGCTTCCCTGTGGCCGGGAAGTGCAAACGTACACGTTCTCGGCCGAAAACGCGTTTTCCGGCGAAAACGCACACCACGGCTCTTTCTGAGAAAAAGCAAGCACGGAGGACGAGAATCGCTTTTGCCCTGCGTAGCGTTCCGGGCAGCGGGTAGAACCAGGCAGAGAATTCCCGGCTAGCAGCTTCCCTGTGGCCGGGAAGTGCAAACGTACAGGTTTTCGGCCGAAAACGCGTTTTCCCGCGAAAACGCACACCACGGCTCTTTCTGAGAAAAAGCAAGCACGGAGGACGAGAATCGCTTTTGCCCTGCGTAGCGTTCCGGGCAGCGGGTAGAACCAGGCAGAGAATTCCCGGCTAGCAGCTTCCCTGTGTCCGGGAAGTGCAAACGTACACGTTTTCACCGAAAACACGTTTTCCGTCGAAAACGCACACCACGGCTCTTTCTGAGAAAAAGCAAGCACGGAGGACGAGAATCGCTTTTGCCCTGCGTAGCGTTCCGGGCAGCGGGTAGAACCAGGCAGAGAATTCCCGGCTAGCAGCTTCCCTGTGGCCGGGAAGTGCAAACGTACACGGTTTCGGCCGAAAACGCGTTTACCGGCGAAAACGCACACCACGGCTCTTTCTGAGAGAAAGCAAGCACGGAGGACGAGAATCGCTTTTGCCCTGCGTAGCGTTCCGGGCAGCGGGTAGAACCAGGCAGAGAATTCCCGGCTAGCAGCTTCCCTGTGGCCGGGAAGTGCAAACGTACACGTTTTCGGCCGAAAACGGGTTTTCCGGCGAAAACGCACACCACGGCTCTTTCTGAGAAAAAGCAAGCACGGAGGACGAGAATCGCTTTTGCCCTGCGTAGCGTTCCGGGCAGCGGGTAGAACCAGGCAGAGAATTCCCGGCTAGCAGCTTCCCTGTGGCGGGGAAGTGCAAACTTACACGTTTTCGGCCGAAAACGCGTTTTCCGGCGAAAACGCACACCACGGATCTTTTTGAGAAAAAGCAAGCACGGAGGACGAGAATCGCTTTTGCCCTGCGTAGCGTTCCGGGCAGCGGGTAGAACCAGGCAGAGAATTCCCGGCTACCAGCTTCCCTGTGGCGGGGAAGTGCAAACGTACACGTTTTCGGCCGAAAACGCATTTACCGGCGAAAACGCACACCACGGCTCTTTCTGAGAAAAAGCAAGCACGGAGGACGAGAATCGCTTTTGCCCTGCGTAGCGTTCCGGGCAGCGGGTAGAACCAGGCAGAGAATTCCCGTCTAGCAGCTTCCCTGTGGCCGGGAAGTGCAAACGTACACGTTTTCGGCCGAAAACGCGTTTTCCGGCGAAAACGCACACCACGGCTCTTTCTGAGAAAAAGCAAGCACGGAGGACGAGAATCGCTTTTGCCCTGCGTAGCGTTCCGGGCAGCGGGTAGAACCAGGCAGAGAATTCCCGGCTAGCAGCTTCCCTGTGGCCGGGAAGTGCAAACGTACACGTTTTCGGCCGAAAACGCGTTTACCGGCGAAAACGCACACCACGGCTCTTTCTGAGAAAAAGCAAGCACGGAGGACGAGAATCGCTTTTGCCCTGCGTAGCGTTCCGGGCAGCGGGTAGAACCAGGCAGAGAATTCCCGTCTAGCAGCTTCCCTGTGGCCGGGAAGTGCAAACGTACACGTTTTCGGCCGAAAACGCGTTTTCCGGCGAAAACGCACACCACGGCTCTTTCTGAGAAAAAGCAAGCACGGAGGACGAGAATCGCTTTTGCCCTGCGTAGCGTTCCGGGCAGCGGGTAGAACCAGGCAGAGAATTCCCGGCTAGCAGCTTCCCTGTGGCGGGGAAGTGCAAACGTACACGTTTTCGGCCGAAAACGCGTTTTCCGGCGAAAACGCACACCACGGCTCTTTCTGAGAAAAAGCAAGCACGGAGGACGAGAATCGGTTTTGCCCTGCGTAGAGTTCTGAGCAGCGGGTAGAAATAGGCAGCGAATTGCCGGCTAGCAGCTTCCCTGTGGCCGGGAAGTGCAAACGTACACGTTTTCGGCCGAAAACGCGTTTTCCGGCGAAAACGCACACCACGGCTCTTTCTGAGAAAAAGCAAGCACGGAGGACGAGAATCGCTTTTGCCCTGCGTAGCGTTCCTGGCAGCGGGTAGAACCAGGCAGAGAATTCCCGGCTAGCAGCTTCCCTGTGGCGGGGAAGTGCAAACGTACACGTTTTCGGCCGAAAACGCGTTTTCCGGCGAAAACGCACACCACGGCTATTTCTGAGAAAAAGCAAGCACGGAGGACGAGAATCGCTTTTGCCCTGCGTAGCGTTCCGGGCAGCGGGTAGAACCAGGCAGAGAATTCCCGGCTAGCAGCTTCCCTGTGGCCGGGAAGTGCAAACGTACACGTTTTCGCCGAAAACGCGTTTTCCGGCGAAAACGCAGACCACGGCTCTTTCTGAGAATAAGCAAGCACGGAGGACGAGAATCGCTTTTGCCCTGCGTAGCGTTCCGGGCAGCGGGTAGAACCAGGCAGAGAATTCCCGTCTAGCAGCTGCCCTGTGGCCGGGAAGTGCAAACGTACACGTTTTCGGCCGAAAACGCGTTTACCGGCGAAAACGCACACCACAGCTCTTTCTGAGAAAAAGCAAGCACGGAGGACGAGAATCGCTTTTGCCCTGCGTAGCGTTCCGGGCAGCGGGTAGAACCAGGCAGAAAATTCCCGGCTAGCAGCTTCCCTGTGGCCGGGAAGTGCAAACGTACACGTTTTCGGCCGAAAACGAGTTTTCCGGCGAAAACGCACACCACGGCTCTTTCTGAGAAAAAGCAAGCACGGAGGACGAGAATCGCTTTTGCCCTGCGTAGCGTTCCGGGCAGCGGGTAGAACCAGGCAGAGAATTCCCGGCTACCAGCTTCCCTGTGGCCGGGAAGTGCAAACGTACACGTTTTCGGCCGAAAACGCGTTTTCCGGCGAAAACGCACACCACGGCTCTTTCTGAGAAAAAGCAAGCACGGAGGACGAGAACCGCTTTTGCCCTGCGTAGCGTTCCGGGCAGCGGGTAGAACCAGGCAGAGAATTCCCGGCTAGCAGCTTCCCTGTGGCCGGGAAGTGCAAACGTACACGTTTTCGGCCGAAAACGCGTTTACCGGCGAAAACGCACACCACGGCTCTTTCTGAGAAAAAGCAAGCACGGAGGACGAGAATCGCTTTTGCCCTGCGTAGTGTTCCGGGCAGCGGGTAGAACCAGGCAGAGAATTCACGGCTAGCAGCTTCCCTGTGGCCGGGAAGTGCAAACGTACACGTTTTCGCCGAAAACGCGTTTTCCGGCGAAAACGCACACCACGGCTCTTTCTGAGAAAAAGCAAGCACGGAGGACGAGAATCGCTTTTGCCCTGCGTAGCGTTCCGGGCAGCGGGTAGAACCAGGCAGAGAATTCCCGGCTAGCAGCTTCCCTGTGGCCGGGAATTGCAAACGTACACGTTTTCGGCCGAAAACGCGTTTTCCGGCGAAAACGCACACCACGGCTCTTTCTGAGAAAAAGCAAGCACGGAGGACGAGAATCGCTTTTGCCCTGCGTAGCGTTCCGGGCAGCGGGTAGAACCAGGCAGAGAATTCCCGTCTAGCAGCTTCCCTGTGGCCGGGAAGTGCAAACGTACACGTTTTCGGCCGAAAACGCGTTTTCCGGCGAAAACGCACACCACGGCTCTTTCTGAGAAAAAGCAAGCACGGAGGACGAGAATCGCTTTTGCCCTGCGTAGCGTTCCGGGCAGCGGGTAGAACCAGGCAGAGAATTCCCGGCTAGCAGCTTCCCTGTGGCCGGGAAGTGCAAACGTACACGTTTTCGGCCGAAAACGCGTTTTCCGGCGAAAACGCACACCACGGCTCTTTCTGAGAAAAAGCAAGCACGGAGGACGAGAATCGCTTTTGCCCTGCGTAGCGTTCCGGGCAGCGGGTAGAACCAGGCAGAGAATTCCCGGCTAGCAGCTTCCCTGTGGCGGGGAAGTGCAAACGTACACGTTTTCGGCCGAAAACGCGTTTTCCGGCGAAAACGCACACCACGGCTCTTTCTGAGAAAAAGCAAGCACGGAGGACGAGAATCGCTTTTGCCCTGCGTAGAGTTCTGAGCAGCGGGTAGAAATAGGCAGCGAATTGCCGGCTAGCAGCTTCCCTGTGGCGGGGAAGTGCAAACGTACACGTTTTCGGCCGAAAACGCGTTTTCCGGCGAAAACGCACACCACGGCTCTTTCTGAGAAAAAGCAAGCACGGAGGACGAGAATCGCTTTTGCCCTGCGTAGCGTTCCGGGCAGCGGGTAGAACCAGGCAGAGAATTCCCGTCTAGCAGCTTCCCTGTGGCGGGGAAGTGCAAACGTACACGTTTTCGGCCGAAAACGCGTTTTCCGGCGAAAACGCACACCACGTCTCTTTCTGAGAAAAAGCAAGCACGGAGGACGAGAATCGCTTTTGCCCTGCGTAGCGTTCCGGGCAGCGGGTAGAACCAGGCAGAGAATTCCCGGCTAGCAACTTCCCTGTGGCCGGGAAGTGCAAACGTACACGTTTTCGGCCGAAAACGCGTTTTCAGGCGAAAACGCACACCACGGCTCTTTCTGAGAAAAAGCAAGCACGGAGGACGAGAACCGCTTTTGCCCTGCGTAGCGTTCCGGGCAGCGGGTAGAACCAGGCAGAGAATTCCCGGCTAGCAGCTTCCCTGTGGCCGGGAAGTGCAAACGTACACGTTTTCGGCCGAAAACGCGTTTTCCGGCGAAAACGCACACCACGGCTCTTTCTGAGAAAAAGCAAGCACGGAGGACGAGAATCGCTTTTGCCCTGCGTAGCATTCCGGGCAGCGGTAGAACCAGGCAGAGAATTCCCGGCTAGCAGCTGCCCTGTGGCCGGGAAGTGCAAACGTACACGTTTTCGGCCGAAAACGCGTTTTCCGGCGAAAACGCACACCACGGCTCTTTCTGAGAAAAAGCAAGCACGGAGGACGAGAATCGCTTTTGCCCTGCGTAGCGTTCCGGGCAGCGGGTAGAACCAGGCAGAGAATTCCCGGCTAGCAGCTTCCCTGTGGCGGGGAAGTGCAAACGTACACGTTTTCGGCCGAAAACGCGTTTTCCGGCGAAGACGCACACCACGGCTCTTTCTGAGAAAAAGCAAGCACGGAGGACGAGAATCGCTTTTGCCCTGCGTAGCGTTCCGGGCAGCGGGTAGAACCAGGCAGAGAATTCCCGGCTAGCAGCTTCCCTGTGGCCGGGAAGTGCAAACGTACACGTTTTCGGCCGAAAACGCGTTTACCGGCGAAAACGCACACCACGGCTCTTTCTGAGAAAAAGCAAGCACGGAGGACGAGAATCGCTTTTGCCCTGCGTAGCGTTCCGGGCAGCGGGTAGAACCAGGCAGAGAATTCCCGGCTAGCAGCTTCCCTGTGGCCGGGAAGTGCAAACGTACACGTTTTCGGCCGAAAACGCGTTTACCGGCGAAAACGCACACCACGGCTCTTTCTGAGAAAAAGCAAGCACGGAGGACGAGAATCGCTTTTGCCCTGCGTAGCGTTCCGGGCAGCGGGTAGAACCAGGCAGAGAATTCCCGGCTAGCAGCTTCCCTGTGGCGGGGAAGTGCAAACGTACACGTTTTCGGCCGAAAACGCGTTTTCCGGCGAAAACGCACACCACGGCTCTTTCTGAGAAAAAGCAAGCACGGAGGACGAGAATCGCTTTTGCCCTGCGTAGAGTTCTGAGCAGCGGGTAGAAATAGGCAGCGAATTGCCGGCTAGCAGCTTCCCTGTGGCGGGGAAGTGCAAACGTACACGTTTTCGGCCGAAAACGCGTTTTCCGGCGAAAACGCACACCACGGCTCTTTCTGAGAAAAAGCAAGCACGGAGGACGAGAATCGCTTTTGCCCTGCGTAGCGTTCCGGGCAGCGGGTAGAACCAGGCAGAGAATTCCCGTCTAGCAGCTTCCCTGTGGCGGGGAAGTGCAAACGTACACGTTTTCGGCCGAAAACGCGTTTTCCGGCGAAAACGCACACCACGTCTCTTTCTGAGAAAAAGCAAGCACGGAGGACGAGAATCGCTTTTGCCCTGCGTAGCGTTCCGGGCAGCGGGTAGAACCAGGCAGAGAATTCCCGGCTAGCAACTTCCCTGTGGCCGGGAAGTGCAAACGTACACGTTTTCGGCCGAAAACGCGTTTTCTGGCGAAAACGCACACCACGGCTCTTTCTGAGAAAAAGCAAGCACGGAGGACGAGAACCGCTTTTGCCCTGCGTAGCGTTCCGGGCAGCGGGTAGAACCAGGCAGAGAATTCCCGGCTAGCAGCTTCCCTGTGGCCGGGAAATGCAAACGTACACGTTTTCGGCCGAAAACGCGTTTTCCGGCGAAAACGCACACCACGGCTCTTTCTGAGAAAAAGCAAGCACGGAGGACGAGAATCGCTTTTACCCTGCGTAGCATTCCGGGCAGCGGTAGAACCAGGCAGAGAATTCCCGGCTAGCAGCTGCCCTGTGGCCGGGAAGTGCAAACGTACACGTTTTCGGCCGAAAACGCGTTTTCCGGCGAAAACGCACACCACGGCTCTTTCTGAGAAAAAGCAAGCACGGAGGACGAGAATCGCTTTTGCCCTGCGTAGCGTTCCGGGCAGCGGGTAGAACCAGGCAGAGAATTCCCGGCTAGCAGCTTCCCTGTGGCGGGGAAGTGCAAACGTACACGTTTTCGGCCAAAAACGCGTTTTCCGGCGAAGACGCACACCACGGCTCTTTCTGAGAAAAAGCAAGCACGGAGGACGAGAATCGCTTTTGCCCTGCGTAGCGTTCCGGGCAGCGGGTAGAACCAGGCAGAGAATTCCCGGCTAGCAGCTTCCCTGTGGCCGGGAAGTGCAAACGTACACGTTTTCGGCCGAAAACGCGTTTACCGGCGAAAACGCACACCACGGCTCTTTCTGAGAAAAAGCAAGCACGGAGGACGAGAATCGCTTTTGCCCTGCGTAGCGTTCCGGGCAGCGGGTAGAACCAGGCAGAGAATTCCCGGCTAGCAGCTTCCCTGTGGCCGGGAAGTGCAAACGTACACGTTTTCGGCCGAAAACGCGTTTTCCGGCGAAATCGCACACCACGGCTCTTTCTGAGAAAAATCAAGCACGGAGGACGAGAATCGCTTTTGCCCTGCGTAGCGTTCCGGGCAGCGGGTAGAACCAGGCAGAGAATTCCCGGCTAGCAGCTTCCCTGTGGCCGGGAAGTGCAAACGTACACGTTTTCGGCCGAAAACGCGTTTTCCGGCGAAAACGCACACCACGGCTCTTTCTGAGAAAAAGCAAGCACGGAGGACGAGAATCGCTTTTGCCCTGCGTAGCGTTCCGGGCAGCGGGTAGAACCAGGCAGAGAATTCCCGTCTAGCAGCTTCCCTGTGGCGGGGAAGTGCAAACGTACACGTTTTCGGCCGAAAACGCGTTTTCCGGCGAAAACGCACACCACGGCTCTTTCTGAGAAAAAGCAAGCACGGAGGACGAGAATCGCTTTTGCCCTGCGTAGAGTTCTGAGCAGCGGGTAGAAATAGGCAGCGAATTGCCGGCTAGCAGCTTCCCTGTGGCGGGGAAGTGCAAACGTACACGTTTTCGGCCGAAAACGCGTTTTCCGGCGAAAACGCACACCACGGCTCTTTCTGAGAAAAAGCAAGCACGGAGGACGAGAATCGCTTTTGCCCTGCGTAGCGTTCCGGGCAGCGGGTAGAACCAGGCAGAGAATTCCCGTCTAGCAGCTTCCCTGTGGCGGGGAAGTGCAAACGTACACGTTTTCGGCCGAAAACGCGTTTACCGGCGAAAACGCACACCACGGCTCTTTCTGAGAAAAAGCAAGCACGGAGGACGAGAATCGCTTTTGCCCTGCGTAGCGTTCCGGGCAGCGGGTAGAACCAGGCAGAGAATTCCCGGCTAGCAACTTCCCTGTGGCCGGGAAGTGCAAACGTACACGTTTTCGGCCGAAAACGCGTTTTCTGGCGAAAACGCACACCACGGCTCTTTCTGAGAAAAAGCAAGCACGGAGGACGAGAACCGCTTTTGCCCTGCGTAGCGTTCCGGGCAGCGGGTAGAACCAGGCAGAGAATTCCCGACTAGCAGCTTCCCTGTGGCCGGGAAGTGCAAACGTACACGTTTTCGGCCGAAAACGCGTTTTCCGGCGAAAACGCACACCACGGCTCTTTCTGAGAAAAAGCAAGCACGGAGGACGAGAATCGCTTTTGCCCTGCGTAGCATTCCGGGCAGCGGTAGAACCAGGCAGAGAATTCCCGGCTAGCAGCTGCCCTGTGGCCGGGAAGTGCAAACGTACACGTTTTCGGCCGAAAACGCGTTTTCCGGCGAAAACGCACACCACGGCTCTTTCTGAGAAAAAGCAAGCACGGAGGACGAGAATCGCTTTTGCCCTGCGTAGCGTTCCGGGCAGCGGGTAGAACCAGGCAGAGAATTCCCGGCTAGCAGCTTCCCTGTGGCCGGGAAGTGCAAACGTACACGTTTTCGGCCGAAAACGCGTTTTCCGGCGAAGACGCACACCACGGCTCTTTCTGAGAAAAAGCAAGCACGGAGGACGAGAATCGCTTTTGCCCTGCGTAGCGTTCCGGGCAGCGGGTAGAACCAGGCAGAGAATTCCCGGCTAGCAGCTTCCCTGTGGCCGGGAAGTGCAAACGTACACGTTTTCGGCCGAAAACGCGTTTTCCGGCGAAAACGCACACCACGGCTCTTTCTGAGAAAAAGCAAGCACGGAGGACGAGAATCGCTTTTGCCCTGCGTAGCGTTCCTGGCAGCGGGTAGAACCAGGCAGAGAATTCCCGGCTAGCAGCTTCCCTGTGGCGGGGAAGTGCAAACGTACACGTTTTCGGCCGAAAACGCGTTTTCCGGCGAAAACGCACACCACGGCTCTTTCTGAGAAAAAGCAAGCACGGAGGACGAGAATCGCTTTTGCCCTGCGTAGCGTTCCGGGCAGCGGGTAGAACCAGGCAGAGAATTCCCGGCTAGCAGCTTCCCTGTGGCCGGGAAGTGCAAACGTACACGTTTTCGCCGAAAACGCGTTTTCCGGCGAAAACGCAGACCACGGCTCTTTCTGAGAATAAGCAAGCACGGAGGACGAGAATCGCTTTTGCCCTGCGTAGCGTTCCGGGCAGCGGGTAGAACCAGGCAGAGAATTCCCGTCTAGCAGCTGCCCTGTGGCCGGGAAGTGCAAACGTACACGTTTTCGGCCGAAAACGCGTTTACCGGCGAAAACGCACACCACGGCTCTTTCTGAGAAAAAGCAAGCACGGAGGACGAGAATCGCTTTTGCCCTGCGTAGCGTTCCGGGCAGCGGGTAGAACCAGGCAGAAAATTCCCGGCTAGCAGCTTCCCTGTGGCCGGGAAGTGCAAACGTACACGTTTTCGGCCGAAAACGAGTTTTCCGGCGAAAACGCACACCACGGCTCTTTCTGAGAAAAAGCAAGCACGGAGGACGAGAATCGCTTTTGCCCTGCGTAGCGTTCCGGGCAGCGGGTAGAACCAGGCAGAGAATTCCCGGCTAGCAGCTTCCCTGTGGCCGGGAAGTGCAAACGTACACGTTTTCGGCCGAAAACGCGTTTTCCGGCGAAAACGCACACCACGGCTCTTTCTGAGAAAAAGCAAGCACGGAGGACGAGAACCGCTTTTGCCCTGCGTAGCGTTCCGGGCAGCGGGTAGAACCAGGCAGAGAATTCCCGGCTAGCAGCTTCCCTGTGGCGGGGAAGTGCAAACGTACACGTTTTCGGCCGAAAACGCGTTTACCGGCGAAAACGCACACCACGGCTCTTTCTGAGAAAAAGCAAGCACGGAGGACGAGAATCGCTTTTGCCCTGCGTAGTGTTCCGGGCAGCGGGTAGAACCAGGCAGAGAATTCACGGCTAGCAGCTTCCCTGTGGCCGGGAAGTGCAAACGTACACGTTTTCGCCGAAAACGCGTTTTCCGGCGAAAACGCACACCACGGCTCTTTCTGAGAAAAAGCAAGCACGGAGGACGAGAATCGCTTTTGCCCTGCGTAGCGTTCCGGGCAGCGGGTAGAACCAGGCAGAGAATTCCCGGCTAGCAGCTTCCCTGTGGCCGGGAATTGCAAACGTACACGTTTTCGGCCGAAAACGCGTTTACCGGCGAAAACGCACACCACGGCTCTTTCTGAGAAAAAGCAAGCACGGAGGACGAGAATCGCTTTTGCCCTGCGTAGCGTTCCGGGCAGCGGGTAGAACCAGGCAGAGAATTCCCGTCTAGCAGCTTCCCTGTGGCCGGGAAGTGCAAACGTACACGTTTTCGGCCGAAAACGCGTTTTCCGGCGAAAACGCACACCACGGCTCTTTCTGAGAAAAAGCAAGCACGGAGGACGAGAATCGCTTTTGCCCTGCGTAGCGTTCCGGGCAGCGGGTAGAACCAGGCAGAGAATTCCCGGCTAGCAGCTTCCCTGTGGCCGGGAAGTGCAAACGTACACGTTTTCGGCCGAAAACGCGTTTTCCGGCGAAAACGCACACCACGGCTCTTTCTGAGAAAAAGCAAGCACGGAGGACGAGAATCGCTTTTGCCCTGCGTAGCGTTCCGGGCAGCGGGTAGAACCAGGCAGAGAATTCCCGGCTAGCAGCTTCCCTGTGGCGGGGAAGTGCAAACGTACACGTTTTCGGCCGAAAACGCGTTTTCCGGCGAAAACGCACACCACGGCTCTTTCTGAGAAAAAGCAAGCACGGAGGACGAGAATCGCTTTTGCCCTGCGTAGAGTTCTGAGCAGCGGGTAGAAATAGGCAGCGAATTGCCGGCTAGCAGCTTCCCTGTGGCGGGGAAGTGCAAACGTACACGTTTTCGGCCGAAAACGCGTTTTCCGGCGAAAACGCACACCACGGCTCTTTCTGAGAAAAAGCAAGCACGGAGGACGAGAATCGCTTTTGCCCTGCGTAGCGTTCCGGGCAGCGGGTAGAACCAGGCAGAGAATTCCCGTCTAGCAGCTTCCCTGTGGCGGGGAAGTGCAAACGTACACGTTTTCGGCCGAAAACGCGTTTTCCGGCGAAAACGCACACCACGTCTCTTTCTGAGAAAAAGCAAGCACGGAGGACGAGAATCGCTTTTGCCCTGCGTAGCGTTCCGGGCAGCGGGTAGAACCAGGCAGAGAATTCCCGGCTAGCAACTTCCCTGTGGCCGGGAAGTGCAAACGTACACGTTTTCGGCCGAAAACGCGTTTTCTGGCGAAAACGCACACCACGGCTCTTTCTGAGAAAAAGCAAGCACGGAGGACGAGAACCGCTTTTGCCCTGCGTAGCGTTCCGGGCAGCGGGTAGAACCAGGCAGAGAATTCCCGGCTAGCAGCTTCCCTGTGGCCGGGAAGTGCAAACGTACACGTTTTCGGCCGAAAACGCGTTTTCCGGCGAAAACGCACACCACGGCTCTTTCTGAGAAAAAGCAAGCACGGAGGACGAGAATCGCTTTTGCCCTGCGTAGCGTTCCGGGCAGCGGGTAGAACCAGGCAGAGAATTCCCGGCTAGCAGCTTCCCTGTGGCGGGGAAGTGCAAACGTACACGTTTTCGGCCGAAAACGCGTTTTCCGGCGAAGACGCACACCACGGCTCTTTCTGAGAAAAAGCAAGCACGGAGGACGAGAATCGCTTTTGCCCTGCGTAGCGTTCCGGGCAGCGGGTAGAACCAGGCAGAGAATTCCCGGCTAGCAGCTTCCCTGTGGCCGGGAAGTGCAAACGTACACGTTTTCGGCCGAAAACGCGTTTACCGGCGAAAACGCACACCACGGCTCTTTCTGAGAAAAAGCAAGCACGGAGGACGAGAATCGCTTTTGCCCTGCGTAGCGTTCCGGGCAGCGGGTAGAACCAGGCAGAGAATTCCCGGCTAGCAGCTTCCCTGTGGCCGGGAAGTGCAAACGTACACGTTTTCGGCCGAAAACGCGTTTACCGGCGAAAACGCACACCACGGCTCTTTCTGAGAAAAAGCAAGCACGGAGGACGAGAATCGCTTTTGCCCTGCGTAGCGTTCCGGGCAGCGGGTAGAACCAGGCAGAGAATTCCCGGCTAGCAGCTTCCCTGTGGCGGGGAAGTGCAAACGTACACGTTTTCGGCCGAAAACGCGTTTTCCGGCGAAAACGCACACCACGGCTCTTTCTGAGAAAAAGCAAGCACGGAGGACGAGAATCGCTTTTGCCCTGCGTAGAGTTCTGAGCAGCGGGTAGAAATAGGCAGCGAATTGCCGGCTAGCAGCTTCCCTGTGGCGGGGAAGTGCAAACGTACACGTTTTCGGCCGAAAACGCGTTTTCCGGCGAAAACGCACACCACGGCTCTTTCTGAGAAAAAGCAAGCACGGAGGACGAGAATCGCTTTTGCCCTGCGTAGCGTTCCGGGCAGCGGGTAGAACCAGGCAGAGAATTCCCGTCTAGCAGCTTCCCTGTGGCGGGGAAGTGCAAACGTACACGTTTTCGGCCGAAAACGCGTTTTCCGGCGAAAACGCACACCACGTCTCTTTCTGAGAAAAAGCAAGCACGGAGGACGAGAATCGCTTTTGCCCTGCGTAGCGTTCCGGGCAGCGGGTAGAACCAGGCAGAGAATTCCCGGCTAGCAACTTCCCTGTGGCCGGGAAGTGCAAACGTACACGTTTTCGGCCGAAAACGCGTTTTCTGGCGAAAACGCACACCACGGCTCTTTCTGAGAAAAAGCAAGCACGGAGGACGAGAACCGCTTTTGCCCTGCGTAGCGTTCCGGGCAGCGGGTAGAACCAGGCAGAGAATTCCCGGCTAGCAGCTTCCCTGTGGCCGGGAAATGCAAACGTACACGTTTTCGGCCGAAAACGCGTTTTCCGGCGAAAACGCACACCACGGCTCTTTCTGAGAAAAAGCAAGCACGGAGGACGAGAATCGCTTTTGCCCTGCGTAGCATTCCGGGCAGCGGTAGAACCAGGCAGAGAATTCCCGGCTAGCAGCTGCCCTGTGGCCGGGAAGTGCAAACGTACACGTTTTCGGCCGAAAACGCGTTTTCCGGCGAAAACGCACACCACGGCTCTTTCTGAGAAAAAGCAAGCACGGAGGACGAGAATCGCTTTTGCCCTGCGTAGCGTTCCGGGCAGCGGGTAGAACCAGGCAGAGAATTCCCGGCTAGCAGCTTCCCTGTGGCGGGGAAGTGCAAACGTACACGTTTTCGGCCGAAAACGCGTTTTCCGGCGAAGACGCACACCACGGCTCTTTCTGAGAAAAAGCAAGCACGGAGGACGAGAATCGCTTTTGCCCTGCGTAGCGTTCCGGGCAGCGGGTAGAACCAGGCAGAGAATTCCCGGCTAGCAGCTTCCCTGTGGCCGGGAAGTGCAAACGTACACGTTTTCGGCCGAAAACGCGTTTACCGGCGAAAACGCACACCACGGCTCTTTCTGAGAAAAAGCAAGCACGGAGGACGAGAATCGCTTTTGCCCTGCGTAGCGTTCCGGGCAGCGGGTAGAACCAGGCAGAGAATTCCCGGCTAGCAGCTTCCCTGTGGCCGGGAAGTGCAAACGTACACGTTTTCGGCCGAAAACGCGTTTTCCGGCGAAATCGCACACCACGGCTCTTTCTGAGAAAAATCAAGCACGGAGGACGAGAATCGCTTTTGCCCTGCGTAGCGTTCCGGGCAGCGGGTAGAACCAGGCAGAGAATTCCCGGCTAGCAGCTTCCCTGTGGCCGGGAAGTGCAAACGTACACGTTTTCGGCCGAAAACGCGTTTTCCGGCGAAAACGCACACCACGGCTCTTTCTGAGAAAAAGCAAGCACGGAGGACGAGAATCGCTTTTGCCCTGCGTAGCGTTCCGGGCAGCGGGTAGAACCAGGCAGAGAATTCCCGGCTAGCAGCTTCCCTGTGGCGGGGAAGTGCAAACGTACACGTTTTCGTCCGAAAACGCGTTTTCCGGCGAAAACGCACACCACGGCTCTTTCTGAGAAAAAGCAAGCACGGAGGACGAGAATCGCTTTTGCCCTGCGTAGAGTTCTGAGCAGCGGGTAGAAATAGGCAGCGAATTGCCGGCTAGCAGCTTCCCTGTGGCGGGGAAGTGCAAACGTACACGTTTTCGGCCGAAAACGCGTTTTCCGGTGAAAACGCACACCACGGCTCTTTCTGAGAAAAAGCAAGCACGGAGGACGAGAATCGCTTTTGCCCTGCGTAGCGTTCCGGGCAGCGGGTAGAACCAGGCAGAGAATTCCCGTCTAGCAGCTTCCCTGTGGCGGGGAAGTGCAAACGTACACGTTTTCGGCCGAAAACGCGTTTTCCGGCGAAAACGCACACCACGGCTCTTTCTGAGAAAAAGCAAGCACGGAGGACGAGAATCGCTTTTGCCCTGCGTAGAGTTCTGAGCAGCGGGTAGAAATAGGCAGCGAATTGCCGGCTAGCAGCTTCCCTGTGGCCGGGAAGTGCAAACGTACACGTTTTCGGCCGAAAACGCGTTTTCCGGTGAAGACACCCACCACGGCTCTTTCTGAGAAAAAGCAAGCACGGAGGACGAGAATCGCTTTTGCCCTGCGTAGCGTTCCGGGCAGCGGGTAGAACCAGGCAGAGAATTCCCGGCTAGCAGCTTCCCTGTGGCCGGGAAGTGCAAACGTACACGTTTTGGGCCGAAAACGCGTTTACCGGCGAAAACGCACACCACGGCTCTTTCTGAGAAAAAGCAAGCACGGAGGACGAGAATCGCTTTTGCCCTGCGTAGCGTTCCGGGCAACGGGTAGAACCAGGCAGAGAATTCCCGGCTAGCAGCTTCCCTGTGGCCGGGAAGTGCAAACGTACACGTTTTCGGCCGAAAACGCGTTTTCTAGCGAAAACGCACACCACGGCTCTTTCTGAGAAAAAGCAAGCACGGAGGACGAGAATCGCTTTTGCCCTGCGTAGCGTTCCGGGCAGCGGGTAGAACCAGGCAGAGAATTCCCGTCTAGCAGCTTCCCTGTGGCGGGGAAGTGCAAACGTACACGTTTTCGGCCGAAAACGCGTTTTCCGGCGAAAACGCACACCACGTCTCTTTCTGAGAAAAAGCAAGCACGGAGGACGAGAATCGCTTTTGCCCTGCGTAGCGTTCCGGGCAGCGGGTAGAACCAGGCAGAGAATACCCGGCTAGCAACTTCCCTGTGGCCGGGAAGTGCAAACGTACACGTTTTCGGCCGAAAACACGTTTTCTGGCGAAAACGCACACCACGGCTCTTTCTGAGAAAAAGCAAGCACGGAGGACGAGAACCGCTTTTGCCCTGCGTAGCGTTCCGGGCAGCGGGTAGAACCAGGCAGAGAATTCCCGGCTAGCAGCTTCCCTGTGGCCGGGAAGTGCAAACGTACACGTTTTCGGCCGAAAACGCGTTTTCCGGCGAAAACGCACACCACGGCTCTTTCTGAGAAAAAGCAAGCACGGAGGACGAGAATCGCTTTTGCCCTGCGTAGCATTCCGGGCAGCGGTAGAACCAGGCAGAGAATTCCCGGCTAGCAGCTGCCCTGTGGCCGGGAAGTGCAAACGTACACGTTTTCGGCCGAAAACGCGTTTTCCGGCGAAAACGCACACCACGTCTCTTTCTGAGAAAAAGCAAGCACGGAGGACGAGAATCGCTTTTGCCCTGCGTAGCGTTCCGGGCAGCGGGTAGAACCAGGCAGAGAATTCCCGGCTAGCAACTTCCCTGTGGCCGGGAAGTGCAAACGTACACGTTTTCGGCCGAAAACGCGTTTTCTGGCGAAAACGCACACCACGGCTCTTTCTGAGAAAAAGCAAGCACGGAGGACGAGAACCGCTTTTGCCCTGCGTAGCGTTCCGGGCAGCGGGTAGAACCAGGCAGAGAATTCCCGGCTAGCAGCTTCCCTGTGGCCGGGAAGTGCAAACGTACACGTTTTCGGCCGAAAACGCGTTTTCCGGCGAAAACGCACACCACGGCTCTTTCTGAGAAAAAGCAAGCACGGAGGACGAGAATCGCTTTTGCCCTGCGTAGCATTCCGGGCAGCGGTAGAACCAGGCAGAGAATTCCCGGCTAGCAGCTGCCCTGTGGCCGGGAAGTGCAAACGTACACGTTTTCGGCCGAAAACGCGTTTTCCGGCGAAAACGCACACCACGGCTCTTTCTGAGAAAAAGCAAGCACGGAGGACGAGAATCGCTTTTGCCCTGCGTAGCGTTCCGGGCAGCGGGTAGAACCAGGCAGAGAATTCCCGGCTAGCAGCTTCCCTGTGGCGGGGAAGTGCAAACGTACACGTTTTCGGCCGAAAACGCGTTTTCCGGCGAAAACGCACACCACGGCTCTTTCTGAGAAAAAGCAAGCACGGAGGACGAGAATCGCTTTTGCCCTGCGTAGCGTTCCGGGCAGCGGGTAGAACCAGGCAGAGAATTCCCGGCTAGCAGCTTCCCTGTGGCCGGGAAGTGCAAACGTACACGTTTTCGGCCGAAAACGCGTTTACCGGCGAAAACGCACACCACGGCTCTTTCTGAGAAAAAGCAAGCACGGAGGACGAGAATCGCTTTTGCCCTGCGTAGCGTTCCGGGCAGCGGGTAGAACCAGGCAGAGAATTCCCGGCTAGCAGCTTCCCTGTGGCCGGGAAGTGCAAACGTACACGTTTTCGGCCGAAAACGCGTTTTCCGGCGAAATCGCACACCACGGCTCTTTCTGAGAAAAATCAAGCACGGAGGACGAGAATCGCTTTTGCCCTGCGTAGCGTTCCGGGCAGCGGGTAGAACCAGGCAGAGAATTCCCGGCTAGCAGCTTCCCTGTGGCGGGGAAGTGCAAACGTACACGTTTTCGGCCGAAAACGCGTTTTCCGGCGAAAACGCACACCACGGCTCTTTCTGAGAAAAAGCAAGCACGGAGGACGAGAATCGCTTTTGCCCTGCGTAGCGTTCCGGGCAGCGGGTAGAACCAGGCAGAGAATTCCCGGCTAGCAGCTTCCCTGTGGCGGGGAAGTGCAAACGTACACGTTTTCGGCCGAAAACGCGTTTTCCGGCGAAAACGCACACCACGGCTCTTTCTGAGAAAAAGCAAGCACGGAGGACGAGAATCGCTTTTGCCCTGCGTAGAGTTCTGAGCAGCGGGTAGAAATAGGCAGCGAATTGCCGGCTAGCAGCTTCCCTGTGGCGGGGAAGTGCAAACGTACACGTTTTCGGCCGAAAACGCGTTTTCCGGTGAAAACGCACACCACGGCTCTTTCTGAGAAAAAGCAAGCACGGAGGACGAGAATCGCTTTTGCCCTGCGTAGCGTTCCGGGCAGCGGGTAGAACCAGGCAGAGAATTCCCGTCTAGCAGCTTCCCTGTGGCGGGGAAGTGCAAACGTACACGTTTTCGGCCGAAAACGCGTTTTCCGGCGAAAACGCACACCACGTCTCTTTCTGAGAAAAAGCAAGCACGGAGGACGAGAATCGCTTTTGCCCTGCGTAGCGTTCCGGGCAGCGGGTAGAACCAGGCAGAGAATTCCCGGCTAGCAACATCCCTGTGGCCGGGAAGTGCAAACGTACACGTTTTCGGCCGAAAACGCGTTTTCTGGCGAAAACGCACACCACGGCTCTTTCTGAGAAAAAGCAAGCACGGAGGACGAGAATCGCTTTTGCCCTGCGTAGCGTTCCGGGCAGCGGGTAGAACCAGGCAGAGAATTCCCGGCTAGCAGCTTCCCTGTGGCCGGGAAGTGCAAACGTACACGTTTTCGGCCGAAAACGCGTTTTCCGGCGAAAACGCACACCACGGCTCTTTCTGAGAAAAAGCAAGCACGGAGGACGAGAATCGCTTTTGCCCTGCGTAGCATTCCGGGCAGCGGTAGAACCAGGCAGAGAATTCCCGGCTAGCAGCTTCCCTGTGGCCGGGAAGTGCAAACGTACACGTTTTCGGCCGAAAACGCGTTTTCCCGCGAAAACGCACACCACGGCTCTTTCTGAGAAAAAGCAAGCACGGAGGACGAGAATCGCTTTTGCCCTGCGTAGCGTTCCGGGCAGCGGGTAGAACCAGGCAGAGAATTCCCGGCTAGCAGCTTCCCTGTGGCCGGGAAGTGCAAACGTACACGTTTTCGGCCGAAAACGCGTTTTCCGGTGAAGACACCCACCACGGCTCTTTCTGAGAAAAAGCAAGCACGGAGGACGAGAATCGCTTTTGCCCTGCGTAGCGTTCCGGGCAGCGGGTAGAACCAGGCAGAGAATTCCCGGCTAGCAGCTTCCCTGTGGCCGGGAAGTGCAAACGTACACGTTTTGGGCCGAAAACGCGTTTACCGGCGAAAACGCACACCACGGCTCTTTCTGAGAAAAAGCAAGCACGGAGGACGAGAATCGCTTTTGCCCTGCGTAGCGTTCCGGGCAGCGGGTAGAACCAGGCAGAGAATTCCCGGCTAGCAGCTTCCCTGTGGCCGGGAAGTGCAAACGTACACGTTTTCGGCCGAAAACGCGTTTTCTAGCGAAAACGCACACCACGGCTCTTTCTGAGAAAAAGCAAGCACGGAGGACGAGAATCGCTTTTGCCCTGCGTAGCGTTCCGGGCAGCGGGTAGAACCAGGCAGAGAATTCCCGGCTAGCAGCTTCCCTGTGGCGGGGAAGTGCAAACTTACACGTTTTCGGCCGAAAACGCGTTTTCCGGCGAAAACGCACACCACGGCTCTTTCTGAGAGAAAGCAAGCACGGAGGACGAGAATCGCTTTTGCCCTGCGTAGCGTTCCGGGCAGCGGGTAGAACCAGGCAGAGAATTCCCGGCTAGCAGCTTCCCTGTGGCGGGGAAGTGCAAACGTACACGTTTTCGGCCGAAAACGCGTTTACCGGCGAAAACGCACACCACGGCTCTTTCTGAGAAAAAGCAAGCACGGAGGACGAGAATCGCTTTTGCCCTGCGTAGCGTTCCGGGCAGCGGGTAGAACCAGGCAGAGAATTCCCGGCTAGCAGCTTCCCTGTGGCGGGGAAGTGCAAACGTACACGTTTTCGGCCGAAAACGCGTTTTCTGGCGAAAACGCACACCACGGCTCTTTCTGAGAAAAAGCAAGCACGGAGGACGAGAATCGCTTTTGCCCTGTGTAGTGTTCCGGGCAGCGGGTAGAACCAGGCAGAGAATTCCCGGCTAGCAGCTTCCCTGTGGCGGGGAAGTGCAAACGTACACGTTTTCGGCCGAAAACGCGTTTTCTGGCGAAAACGCACACCACGGCTCTTTCTGAGAAAAAGCAAGCACGGAGGACGAGAATCGCTTTTGCCCTGCGTAGTGTTCCGGGCAGCGGGTAGAACCAGGCAGAGAATTCCCGGCTAGCAGCTTCCCTCTGGCCGGGAAGTGCAAACGTACACGTTTTCAGCCGAAAATGCGTTTTCCCGCGAAAACGCACACCACGGCTCTTTCTGAGAAAAAGCAAGCACGGAGGACGAGAATCGCTTTTGCCCTGCGTAGTGTTCCGGGCAGCGGGTAGAACCAGGCAGAGAATTCCCGGCTAGCAGCTTCCCTGTGGCCGGGAAGTGCAAACGTACACGTTTTCGGCCGAAAACGCGTTTTCCGGCGAAAACGCACACCACGGCTCTTTCTGAGAAAAAGCAAGCACGGAGGACGAGAATCGCTTTTGCCCTGCGTAGCGTTCCGGGCAGCGGGTAGAACCAGGCAGAGAATTCCCGGCTAGCAGCTTCCCTGTGGCCGGGAAGTGCAAACGTACACGTTTTCGGCCGAAAACGCGTTTACCGGCGAAAACGCACACCACGGCTCTTTCTGAGAAAAAGCAAGCACGGAGGACGAGAATCGCTTTTGCCCTGCGTAGCGTTCCGGGCAGCGGGTAGAACCAGGCAGAGAATTCCCGGCTACCAGCTTCCCTGTGGCGGGGAAGTGCAAACGTACACGTTTTCGGCCGAAAACGCGTTTACCGGCGAAAACGCACACCACGGCTCTTTCTGAGAAAAAGCAAGCACGGAGGACGAGAATCGCTTTTGCCCTGCGTAGCGTTCCGGGCAGCGGGTAGAACCAGGCAGAGAATTCCCGGCTAGCAGCTTCCCTGTGGCGGGGAAGTGCAAACGTACACGTTTTCGGCCGAAAACGCGTTTTCTGGCGAAAACGCACACCACGGCTCTTTCTGAGAAAAAGCAAGCACGGAGGACGAGAATCGCTTTTACCCTGCGTAGTGTTCCGGGCAGCGGGTAGAACCAGGCAGAGAATTCCCGGCTAGCAGCTTCCCTGTGGCGGGGAAGTGCAAACGTACACGTTTTCGGCCGAAAACGCGTTTTCTGACGAAAACGCACACCACGGCTCTTTCTGAGAAAAAGCAAGCACGGAGGACGAGAATCGCTTTTGCCCTGCGTAGCGTTCCGGGCAGCGGGTAGAACCAGGCAGAGAATTCCCGGCTAGCAGCTTCCCTGTGGCGGGGAAGTGCAAACGTACACGTTTTCGGCCGAAAACGCGTTTTCTGGCGAAAACGCACACCACGGCTCTTTCTGAGAAAAAGCAAGCACGGAGGACGAGAATCGCTTTTGCCCTGCGTAGTGTTCCGGGCAGCGGGTAGAACCAGGCAGAGAATTCCCGGCTAGCAGCTTCCCTGTGGCGGGGAAGTGCAAACGTACACGTTTTCGGCCGAAAACGCGTTTTCTGGTGAAAACGCACACCACGGCTCTTTCTGAGAAAAAGCAAGCACGGAGGACGAGAATCGCTTTTGCCCTGCGTAGTGTTCCGGGCAGCGGGTAGAACCAGGCAGAGAATTCCCGGCTAGCAGCTTCCCTGTGGCCGGGAAGTGCAAACGTACACGTTTTCGGCCGAAAACGCGTTTTCCGGCGAAAACGCACACCACGGCTCTTTCTGAGAAAAAGCAAGCACGGAGGACGAGAATCGCTTTTGCCCTGCGTAGCGTTCCGGGCAGCGGGTAGAACCAGGCAGAGAATTCCCGGCTAGCAGCTTCCCTGTGGCCGGGAAGTGCAAACGTACACGTTTTCGGCCGAAAACGCGTTTACCGGCGAAAACGCACACCACGGCTCTTTCTGAGAAAAAGCAAGCACGGAGGACGAGAATCGCTTTTGCCCTGCGTAGCGTTCCGGGCAGCGGGTAGAACCAGGCAGAGAATTCCCGGCTACCAGCTTCCCTGTGGCGGGGAAGTGCAAACGTACACGTTTTCGGCCGAAAACGCGTTTACCGGCGAAAACGCACACCACGGCTCTTTCTGAGAAAAAGCAAGCACGGAGGACGAGAATCGCTTTTGCCCTGCGTAGCGTTCCGGGCAGCGGGTAGAACCAGGCAGAGAATTCCCGGCTAGCAGCTTCCCTGTGGCGGGGAAGTGCAAACGTACACGTTTTCGGCCGAAAACGCGTTTTCTGGCGAAAACGCACACCACGGCTCTTTCTGAGAAAAAGCAAGCACGGAGGACGAGAATCGCTTTTGCCCTGCGTAGTGTTCCGGGCAGCGGGTAGAACCAGGCAGAGAATTCCCGGCTAGCAGCTTCCCTGTGGCGGGGAAGTGCAAACGTACACGTTTTCGGCCGAAAACGCGTTTTCTGGCGAAAACGCACACCACGGCTCTTTCTGAGAAAAAGCAAGCACGGAGGACGAGAATCGCTTTTGCCCTGCGTAGTGTTCCGGGCAGCGGGTAGAACCAGGCAGAGAATTCCCGGCTAGCAGCTTCCCTCTGGCCGGGAAGTGCAAACGTACACGTTTTCAGCCGAAAATGCGTTTTCCCGCGAAAACGCACACCACGGCTCTTTCTGAGAAAAAGCAAGCACGGAGGACGAGAATCGCTTTTGCCCTGCGTAGTGTTCCGGGCAGCGGGTAGAACCAGGCAGAGAATTCCCGGCTAGCAGCTTCCCTGTGGCCGGGAAGTGCAAACGTACACGTTTTCGGCCGAAAACGCGTTTTCCGGCGAAAACGCACACCACGGCTCTTTCTGAGAAAAAGCAAGCACGGAGGACGAGAATCGCTTTTGCCCTGCGTAGCGTTCCGGGCAGCGGGTAGAACCAGGCAGAGAATTCCCGGCTAGCAGCTTCCCTGTGGCCGGGAAGTGCAAACGTACAGGTTTTCGGCCGAAAACGCGTTTTCCCGCGAAAACGCACACCACGGCTCTTTCTGAGAAAAAGCAAGCACGGAGGACGAGAATCGCTTTTGCCCTGCGTAGCGTTCCGGGCAGCGGGTAGAACCAGGCAGAGAATTCCCGGCTAGCAGCTTCCCTGTGGCCGGGAAGTGCAAACGTACACGTTTTCACCGAAAACACGTTTTCCGGCGAAAACGCACACCACGCTCTTTCTGAGAAAAAGCAAGCACGGAGGACGAGAATCGCTTTTGCCCTGCGTAGCGTTCCGGGCAGCGGGTAGAACCAGTCAGAGAATTCCCGGCTAGCAGCTTCCCTGTGGCCGGGAAGTGCAAACGTACACGTTTTCGGCCGATAACGCGTTTACCGGCGAAAACGCACACCACGGCTCTTTCTGAGAGAAAGCAAGCACGGAGGACGAGAATCGCTTTTGCCCTGCGTAGCGTTCCGGGCAGCGGGTAGAACCAGGCAGAGAATTCCCGGCTAGCAGCTTCCCTGTGGCCGGGAAGTGCAAACGTACACGTTTTCGGCCGAAAACGCGTTTTCCGGCGAAAACGCACACCACGGCTCTTTCTGGGAAAAAGCAAGCACGGAGGACGAGAATCGCTTTTGCCCTGCGTAGCGTTCCTGGCAGCGGGTAGAACCAGGCAGAGAATTCCCGGCTAGCAGCTTCCCTGTGGCGGGGAAGTGCAAACGTACACGTTTTCAGCCGAAAACGAGTTTTCCGGCGAAAAAGCACACTATGGCTCTTTCTGAGAAAAAGCAAGCACGGAGGACGAGAATCGCTTTCGCCCTGCGTAGCGTTCCGGGCAGCGGGTAGAACCAGGCAGAGAATTCCCGGCTAGCAGCTTCCCTGTGGCCGGGAAGTGCAAACGTACACGTTTTCGGCCGAAAACGCGTTTTCCGGCGAAAACGCACACCACGGCTCTTTCTGAGAAAAAGCAAGCACGGAGGACGAGAATCGCTTTTGCCCTGCGTAGCGTTCCTGGCAGCGGGTAGAACCAGGCAGAGAATTCCCGGCTAGCAGCTTCCCTGTGGCCGGGAAGTGCAAACGTACACGTTTTCGGCCGAAAACGCGTTTTCCGGCGAAAACGCACACCACGGCTCTTTCTGAGAAAAAGCAAGCACGGAGGACGAGAATCGCTTTTGCCCTGCGTAGCGTTCCGGGCAGCGGGTAGAACCAGGCAGAGAATTCCCGGCTAGCAGCTTCCCTGTGGCGGGGAAGTGCAAACGTACACGTTTTCGGCCGAAAACGCGTTTACCGGCGAAAACGCACACCACGGCTCTTTCTGAGAAAAAGCAAGCACGGAGGACGAGAATCGCTTTTGCCCTGCGTAGCGTTCCGGGCAGCGGGTATAACCAGGCAGAGAATTCCCGGCTAGCAGCTTCCCTGTGGCGGGGAAGTGCAAACGTACACGTTTTCGGCCGAAAACGCGTTTTCTGGCGAAAACGCACACCACGGCTCTTTCTGAGAAAAAGCAAGCACGGAGGACGAGAATCGCTTTTGCCCTGCGTAGTGTTCCGGGCAGCGGGTAGAACCAGGCAGAGAATTCCCGGCTAGCAGCTTCCCTGTGGCCGGGAAGTGCAAACGTACACGTTTTCAGCCGAAAATGCGTTTTCCGGCGAAAACGCACACCACGGCTCTTTCTGAGAAAAAGCAAGCACGGAGGACGAGAATCGCTTTTGCCCTGCGTAGTGTTCCGGGCAGCGGGTAGAACCAGGCAGAGAATTCCCGGCTAGCAGCTTCCCTGTGGCCGGGAAGTGCAAACGTACACGTTTTCGGCCGAAAACGCGTTTTCCCGCGAAAACGCACACCACGGCTCTTTCTGAGAAAAAGCAAGCACGGAGGACGAGAATCGCTTTTGCCCTGCGTAGCGTTCCGGGCAGCGGGTAGAACCAGGCAGAGAATTCCCGGCTAGCAGCTTCCCTGTGTCCGGGAAGTGCAAACGTACACGTTTTCACCGAAAACACGTTTTCCGGCGAAAACGCACACCACGGCTCTTTCTGAGAAAAAGCAAGCACGGAGGACGAGAATCGCTTTTGCCCTGCGTAGCGTTCCGGGCAGCGGGTAGAACCAGGCAGAGAATTCCCGTCTAGCAGCTTCCCTGTGGCCGGGAAGTGCAAACGTACACGTTTTCGGCCGAAAACGCGTTTACCGGCGAAAACGCACACCACGGCTCTTTCTGAGAGAAAGCAAGCACGGAGGACGAGAATCGCTTTTGCCCTGCGTAGCGTTCCGGGCAGCGGGTAGAACCAGGCAGAGAATTCCCGTCTAGCAGCTTCCCTGTGGCCGGGAAGTGCAAACGTACACGTTTTCGGCCGAAAACGCGTTTTCCGGCGAAAACGCACACCACGGCTCTTTCTGATAAAAAGCAAGCACGGAGGACGAGAATCGCTTTTGCCCTGCGTAGCGTTCCGGGCAGCGGGTAGAACCAGGCAGAGAATTCCCGGCTAGCAGCTTCCCTGTGGCGGGGAAGTGCAAACGTACACGTTTTCGGCCGAAAACGCGTTTACCGGCGAAAACGCACACCACGGCTCTTTCTGAGAAAAAGCAAGCACGGAGGACGAGAATCGCTTTTGCCCTGCGTAGCGTTCCGGGCAGCGGGTAGAACCAGGCAGAGAATTCCCGGCTACCAGCTTCCCTGTGGCCGGGAAGTGCAAACGTACACGTTTTCGGCCGAAAACGCGTTTACCGGCGAAAACGCACACCACGGCTCTTTCTGAGAGAAAGCAAGCACGGAGGACGAGAATCGCTTTTGCCCTGCGTAGCGTTCCGGGCAGCGGGTAGAACCAGGCAGAGAATTCCCGTCTAGCAGCTTCCCTGTGGCCGGGAAGTGCAAACGTACACGTTTTCGGCCGAAAACGCGTTTTCCGGCGAAAACGCACACCACGGCTCTTTCTGGGAAAAAGCAAGCACGGAGGACGAGAATCGCTTTTGCCCTGCGTAGCGTTCCTGGCAGCGGGTAGAACCAGGCAGAGAATTCCCGGCTAGCAGCTTCCCTGTGGCGGGGAAGTGCAAACGTACACGTTTTCAGCCGAAAAGGAGTTTTCCGGCGAAAAAGCACACTATGGCTCTTTCTGAGAAAAAGCAAGCACGGAGGACGAGAATCGCTTTCGCCCTGCGTAGCGTTCCGGGCAGCGGGTAGAACCAGGCAGAGAATTCCCGGCTAGCAGCTTCCCTGTGGCCGGGAAGTGCAAACGTACACGTTTTCGGCCGAAAACGCGTTTTCCGGCGAAAACGCACACCACGGCTCTTTCTGAGAAAAAGCAAGCACGGAGGACGAGAATCGCTTTTGCCCTGCGTAGCGTTCCTGGCAGCGGGTAGAACCAGGCAGAGAATTCCCGGCTAGCAGCTTCCCTGTGGCCGGGAAGTGCAAACGTACACGTTTTCGGCCGAAAACGCGTTTTCCGGCGAAAACGCACACCACGGCTCTTTCTGAGAAAAAGCAAGCACGGAGGACGAGAATCGCTTTTGCCCTGCGTAGCGTTCCGGGCAGCGGGTAGAACCAGGCAGAGAATTCCCGGCTAGCAGCTTCCCTGTGGCCGGGAAGTGCAAACGTACACGTTTTCGGCCGAAAACGCGTTTTCCGGCGAAAACGCACACCACGGCTCTTTCTGAGAAAAAGCAAGCACGGAGGACGAGAATCGCTTTTGCCCTGCGTAGCGTTCCGGGCAGCGGGTAGAACCAGGCAGAGAATTCCCGGCTAGCAGCTTCCCTGTGGCGGGGAAGTGCAAACGTACACGTTTTCGGCCGAAAACGCGTTTTCCGGCGAAAAAGCACACCACGGCTCTTTCTGAGAAAAAGCAAGCACGGAGGACGAGAATCGCTTTTGCCCTGCGTAGCGTTCCGGGCAGCGGGTATAACCAGGCAGAGAATTCCCGGCTAGCAGCTTCCCTGTGGCGGGGAAGTGCAAACGTACACGTTTTCGGCCGAAAACGCGTTTTCTGGCGAAAACGCACACCACGGCTCTTTCTGAGAAAAAGCAAGCACGGAGGACGAGAATCGCTTTTGCCCTGCGTAGTGTTCCGGGCAGCGGGTAGAACCAGGCAGAGAATTCCCGGCTAGCAGCTTCCCTGTGGCCGGGAAGTGCAAACGTACACGTTTTCAGCCGAAAATGCGTTTTCCCGCGAAAACGCACACCACGGCTCTTTCTGAGAAAAAGCAAGCACGGAGGACGAGAATCGCTTTTGCCCTGCGTAGTGTTCCGGGCAGCGGGTATAACCAGGCAGAGAATTCCCGGCTAGCAGCTTCCCTGTGGCCGGGAAGTGCAAACGTACACGTTTTCGGCCGAAAACGCGTTTTCCCGCGAAAACGCACACCACGGCTCTTTCTGAGAAAAAGCAAGCACGGAGGACGAGAATCGCTTTTGCCCTGCGTAGCGTTCCGGGCAGCGGGTAGAACCAGGCAGAGAATTCCCGGCTAGCAGCTTCCCTGTGTCCGGGAAGTGCAAACGTACACGTTTTCACCGAAAACACGTTTTCCGGCGAAAACGCACACCACGGCTCTTTCTGAGAAAAAGCAAGCACGGAGGACGAGAATCGCTTTTGCCCTGCGTAGCGTTCCGGGCAGCGGGTAGAACCAGGCAGAGAATTCCCGTCTAGCAGCTTCCCTGTGGCCGGGAAGTGCAAACGTACACGTTTTCGGCCGAAAACGCGTTTACCGGCGAAAACGCACACCACGGCTCTTTCTGAGAGAAAGCAAGCACGGAGGACGAGAATCGCTTTTGCCCTGCGTAGCGTTCCGGGCAGCGGGTAGAACCAGGCAGAGAATTCCCGTCTAGCAGCTTCCCTGTGGCCGGGAAGTGCAAACGTACACGTTTTCGGCCGAAAACGCGTTTTCCGGCGAAAACGCACACCACGGCTCTTTCTGAGAAAAAGCAAGCACGGAGGACGAGAATCACTTTTGCCCTGCGTAGCGTTCCGGGCAGCGGGTAGAACCAGGCAGAGAATTCCCGGCTAGCAGCTTCCCTGTGGCGGGGAAGTGCAAACGTACACGTTTTCGGCCGAAAACGCGTTTTCCGGCGAAAACGCACACCACGGCTCTTTCTGAGAGAAAGCAAGCACGGAGGACGAGAATCGCTTTTGCCCTGCGTAGCGTTCCGGGCAGCGGGTAGAACCAGGCAGAGAATTCCCGTCTAGCAGCTTCCCTGTGGCCGGGAAGTGCAAACGTACACGTTTTCGGCCGAAAACGCGTTTTCCGGCGAAAACGCACACCACGGCTCTTTCTGAGAAAAAGCAAGCACGGAGGACGAGAATCGCTTTTGCCCTGCGTAGCGTTCCGGGCAGCGGGTAGAACCAGGCAGAGAATTCCCGGCTAGCAGCTTCCCTGTGGCGGGGAAGTGCAAACGTACACGTTTTCGGCCGAAAACGCGTTTACCGGCGAAAACGCACACCACGGCTCTTTCTGAGAAAAAGCAAGCACGGAGGACGAGAATCGCTTTTGCCCTGCGTAGCGTTCCGGGCAGCGGGTAGAACCAGGCAGAGAATTGCCGGCTAGCAGCTTCCCTGTGGCGGGGAAGTGCAAACGTACACGTTTTCGGCCGAAAACGCGTTTTCTGGCGAAAACGCACACCACGGCTCTTTCTGAGAAAAAGCAAGCACGGAGGACGAGAATCGCTTTTGCCCTGCGTAGTGTTCCGGGCAGCGGGTAGAACCAGGCAGAGAATTCCCGGCTAGCAGCTTCCCTGTGGCGGGGAAGTGCAAACGTACACGTTTTCGGCCGAAAACGCGTTTTCCGGCGAAAACGCACACCACGGCTCTTTCTGAGAAAAAGCAAGAACGGAGGACGAGAATCGCTTTTGCCCTGCGTAGTGTTCCGGGCAGCGGGTAGAACCAGGCAGAGAATTCCCGGCTAGCAGCTTCCCTGTGGCCGGGAAGTGCAAACGTACACGTTTTCGGCCGAAAACGCGTTTTCCGGCGAAAACGCACACCACGGCTCTTTCTGAGAAAAAGCAAGCACGGAGGACGAGAATCACTTTTGCCCTGCGTAGCGTTCCGGGCAGCGGGTAGAACCAGGCAGAGAATTCCCGGCTAGCAGCTTCCCTGTGGCGGGGAAGTGCAAACGTACACGTTTTCGGCCGAAAACGCGTTTTCCGGCGAAAACGCACACCACGGCTCTTTCTGAGAGAAAGCAAGCACGGAGGACGAGAATCGCTTTTGCCCTGCGTAGCGTTCCGGGCAGCGGGTAGAACCAGGCAGAGAATTCCCGTCTAGCAGCTTCCCTGTGGCCGGGAAGTGCAAACGTACACGTTTTCGGCCGAAAACGCGTTTTCCGGCGAAAACGCACACCACGGCTCTTTCTGAGAAAAAGCAAGCACGGAGGACGAGAATCGCTTTTGCCCTGCGTAGCGTTCCGGGCAGCGGGTAGAACCAGGCAGAGAATTCCCGGCTAGCAGCTTCCCTGTGGCGGGGAAGTGCAAACGTACACGTTTTCGGCCGAAAACGCGTTTACCGGCGAAAACGCACACCACGGCTCTTTCTGAGAAAAAGCAAGCACGGAGGACGAGAATCGCTTTTGCCCTGCGTAGCGTTCCGGGCAGCGGGTAGAACCAGGCAGAGAATTGCCGGCTAGCAGCTTCCCTGTGGCGGGGAAGTGCAAACGTACACGTTTTCGGCCGAAAACGCGTTTTCTGGCGAAAACGCACACCACGGCTCTTTCTGAGAAAAAGCAAGCACGGAGGACGAGAATCGCTTTTGCCCTGCGTAGTGTTCCGGGCAGCGGGTAGAACCAGGCAGAGAATTCCCGGCTAGCAGCTTCCCTGTGGCGGGGAAGTGCAAACGTACACGTTTTCGGCCGAAAACGCGTTTTCCGGCGAAAACGCACACCACGGCTCTTTCTGAGAAAAAGCAAGAACGGAGGACGAGAATCGCTTTTGCCCTGCGTAGTGTTCCGGGCAGCGGGTAGAACCAGGCAGAGAATTCCCGGCTAGCAGCTTCCCTGTGGCCGGGAAGTGCAAACGTACACGTTTTCGGCCGAAAACGCGTTTTCCGGCGAAAACGCACACCACGGCTCTTTCTGAGAAAAAGCAAGCACGGAGGACGAGAATCGCTTTTGCCCTGCGTAGCGTTCCGGGCAGCGGGTAGAACCAGGCAGAGAATTCCCGGCTAGCAGCTTCCCTGTGGCCGGGAAGTGCAAACGTACACGTTTTCGGCCGAAAACGAGTTTTCCGGCGAAAACGCACACCACGGCTCTTTCTGAGAAAAAGCAAGCACGGAGGACGAGAATCGCTTTTGCCCTGCGTAGCGTTCCGGGCAGCGGGTAGAACCAGGCAGAGAATTCCCGGCTAGCAGCTTCCCTGTGTCCGGGAAGTGCAAACGTACACGTTTTCACCGAAAACACGTTTTCCGGCGAAAACGCACACCACGGCTCTTTCTGAGAAAAAGCAAGCACGGAGGACGAGAATCGCTTTTGCCCTGCGTAGCGTTCCGGGCAGCGGGTAGAACCAGGCAGAGAATTCCCGTCTAGCAGCTTCCCTGTGGCCGGGAAGTGCAAACGTACACGTTTTCGGCCGAAAACGCGTTTACCGGCGAAAACGCACACCACGGCTCTTTCTGAGAGAAAGCAAGCACGGAGGACGAGAATCGCTTTTGCCCTGCGTAGCGTTCCGGGCAGCGGGTAGAACCAGGCAGAGAATTCCCGGCTAGCAGCTTCCCTGTGGCCGGGAAGTGCAAACGTACACGTTTTCGGCCGAAAACGCGTTTTCCAGCGAAAACGCACACCACCGCTCTTTCTGAGAAAAAGCAAGCACAGAGGACGAGAATCGCTTTTGCCCTGCGTAGCGTTCTGGGCAGCGGGTAGAACCAGGCAGAGAATTCCCGGCTAGCAGCTTCCCTGTGGCGGGGAAGTGCAAACGTACACGTTTTCGGCCGAAAACGCGTTTACCGGCGAAAACGCACACCACGGCTCTTTCTGAGAAAAAGCAAGCACGGAGGACGAGAATCGCTTTTGCCCTGCGTAGCGTTCCGGGCAGCGGGTAGAACCAGGCAGAGAATTCCCGGCTACCAGCTTCCCTGTGGCGGGGAAGTGCAAACGTACACGTTTTCGGCCGAAAACGCGTTTTCTGGCGAAAACGCACACCACGGCTCTTTCTGAGAAAAAGCAAGCACGGAGGACGAGAATCGCTTTTGCCCTGCGTAGTGTTCCGGGCAGCGGGTAGAACCAGGCAGAGAATTCCCGGCTAGCAGCTTCCCTGTGGCGGGGAAGTGCAAACGTACACGTTTTCGGCCGAAAACGCGTTTTCCGGCGAAAACGCACACCACGGCTCTTTCTGAGAAAAAGCAAGCACGGAGGACGAGAATCGCTTTTGCCCTGCGTAGTGTTCCGGGCAGCGGGTAGAACCAGGCAGAGAATTCCCGGCTAGCAGCTTCCCTGTGGCCGGGAAGTGCAAACGTACACGTTTTCGGCCGAAAACGCGTTTTCCGGCGAAAACGCACACCACGGCTCTTTCTGAGAAAAAGCAAGCACGGAGGACGAGAATCGCTTTTGCCCTGCGTAGCGTTCCGGGCAGCGGGTAGAACCAGGCAGAGAATTCCCGGCTAGCAGCTTCCCTGTGGCCGGGAAGTGCAAACGTACAGGTTTTCGGCCGAAAACGCGTTTTCCCGCGAAAACGCACACCACGGCTCTTTCTGAGAAAAAGCAAGCACGGAGGACGAGAATCGCTTTTGCCCTGCGTAGCGTTCCGGGCAGCGGGTAGAACCAGGCAGAGAATTGCCGGCTAGCAGCTTCCCTGTGGCCGGGAAGTGCAAACGTACACGTTTTCACCGAAAACACGTTTTCCGTCGAAAACGCACACCACGGCTCTTTCTGAGAAAAAACAAGCACGGAGGACGAGAATCGCTTTTGCCCTGCGTAGCGTTCCGGGCAGCGGGTAGAACCAGGCAGAGAATTCCCGGCTAGCAGCTTCCCTGTGGCCGGGAAGTGCAAACGTACACGTTTTCGGCCGAAAACGCGTTTTCCGGCGAAAACGCACACCACGGCTCTTTCTGAGAGAAAGCAAGCACGGAGGACGAGAATCGCTTTTGCCCTGCGTAGCGTTCCGGGCAGCGGGTAGAACCAGGCAGAGAATTCCCGTCTAGCAGCTTCCCTGTGGCCGGGAAGTGCAAACGTACACGTTTTCGGCCGAAAACGCGTTTTCCGGCGAAAACGCACACCACGGCTCTTTCTGAGAAAAAGCAAGCACGGAGGACGAGAATCGCTTTTGCCCTGCGTAGCGTTCCGGGCAGCGGGTAGAACCAGGCAGAGAATTCCCGGCTAGCAGCTTCCCTGTGGCCGGGAAGTGCAAACGTACACGTTTTCGGCCGAAAACGCGTTTTCCGGCGAAAACGCACACCACGGCTCTTTCTGAGAAAAAGCAAGCACGGAGGACGAGAATCGCTTTTGCCCTGCGTAGCGTTCCAGGCAGCGGGTAGAACCAGGCAGAGAATTCCCGGCTAGCAGCTTCCCTGTGGCCGGGAAGTGCAAACGTACACGTTTTCGGCCGAAAACGCGTTTTCCGGCGAAAACGCACACCACGGCTCTTTCTGAGAAAAAGCAAGCACGGAGGACGAGAACCGCTTTTGCCCTGCGTAGCGTTCCGGGCAGCGGGTAGAACCAGGCAGAGAATTCCCGGCTAGCAGCTTCCCTGTGGCCGGGAAGTGCAAACGTACACGTTTTCGGCCGAAAACGCGTTTACCGGCGAAAACGCACACCACGGCTCTTTCTGAGAAAAAGCAAGCACGGAGGACGAGAATCGCTTTTGCCCTGCGTAGCGTTCCGGCAACGGGTAGAACCAGGCAGAGAATTCCCGGCTAGCAGCTTCCCTGTGGCCGGGAAGTGCAAACGTACACGTTTTCGCCGAAAACACGTTTTCCGTCGAAAACGCACACCACGGCTCTTTCTGAGAAAAAGCAAGCACGGAGGACGAGAATCGCTTTTGCCCTGCGTAGCGTTCCGGGCAGCGGGTAGAACCAGGCAGAGAATTCCCGTCTAGCAGCTTCCCTGTGGCCGGGAAGTGCAAACGTACACGTTTTCGGCCGAAAACACGTTTACCGGCGAAAACGCACACCACGGCTCTTTCTGAGAAAAAGCAAGCACGGAGGACGAGAATCGCTTTTGCCCTGCGTAGCGTTCCGGGCAGCGGGTAGAAACAGGCAGAGAATTCCCGGCTAGCAGCTTCCCTGTGGCCGGGAAGTGCAAATGTAAACGTTTTCGGCCGAAAACGCGTTTTCCGGCGAAAACGCACACCACGGCTCTTTCTGAGAAAAAGCAAGCACGGAGGACGAGAATCGCTTTTGCCCTGCGTAGCGTTCCGGGCAGCGGGTAGAACCAGGCAGAGAATTCCCGGCTAGCAGCTTCCCTGTGGCGGGGAAGTGCAAACGTACACGTTTTCGGCCGAAAACGCGTTTTCCGGCGAAAACGCACACCACGGCTCTTTCTGGGAAAAAGCAAGCACGGAGGACGAGAATCGCTTTTGCCCTGCGTAGCGTTCTGAGCAGCGGGTAGAAATAGGCAGCGAATTGCCGGCTAGCAGCTTCCCTGTGGCCGGGAAGTGCAAACGTACACGTTTTCGGCCGAAAACGCGTTTTCCGGCGAAAACGCACACCACGGCTCTTTCTGAGAAAAAGCAAGCACGGAGGACGAGAATCGCTTTTGCCCTGCGTAGTGTTCCGGGCAGCGGGTAGAACCAGGCAGAGAATTCCCGGCTAGCAGCTTCCCTGTGGCCGGGAAGTGCAAACGTACACGTTTTCGCCGAAAACGCGTTTTCCGGCGAAAACGCACACCACGGCTCTTTCTGAGAAAAAGCAAGCACGGAGGACGAGAATCGCTTTTGCCCTGCGTAGCGTTCCGGGCAGCGGGTAGAACCAGGCAGAGAATTCCCGGCTAGCAGCTTCCCTGTGGCCGGGAAGTGCAAACGTACACGTTTTCGGCCGAAAACGCGTTTTCCGGCGAAAAAGCACACCACGGCTCTTTCTGAGAAAAAGCAAGCACGGAGGACGAGAATCGCTTTTGCCCTGCGTAGCGTTCCGGGCAGCGGGTAGAACCAGGCAGAGAATTCCCGGCTAGCAGCTTCCCTGTGGCGGGGAAGTGCAAACGTACACGTTTTCGGCCGAAAACGCGTTTTCCGGCGAAAACGCACACCACGGCTCTTTCTGAGAAAAAGCAAGCACGGAGGACGAGAATCGCTTTTGCCCTGCGTAGCGTTCCGGGCAGCGGGTAGAACCAGGCAGAGAATTCCCGGCTAGCAGCTTCCCTGTGGCCGGGAAGTGCAAACGTACACGTTTTCGGCCGAAAACGCGTTTTCCGGCGAAAACGCACACCACGGCTCTTTCTGAGAAAAAGCAAGCACGGAGGACGAGAATCGCTTTTGCCCTGCGTAGCGTTCCCGGCAGTGGGTAGAACCAGGCAGAGAATTCCCGGCTAGCAGCTTCCCTGTGGCCGGGAAGTGCAAACGTACACGTTTTCGGCCGAAAACGCATTTTCCGGCGAAAACGCACACCACGGCTCTTTCTGAGAAAAAGCAAGCACGGAGGACGAGAATCGCTTTTGCCCTGCGTAGCATTCTGAGCAGCGGGTAGAAATAGGCAGCGAATTGCCGGCTAGCAGCTTCCCTGTGGCCGGGAAGTGCAAACGTACACGTTTTCGGCCGAAAACGCGTTTTCCGGCGAAAAAGCACACCATGGCTCTTTCTGAGAAAAAGCAAGCACGGAGGACGAGAATCGCTTTTGCCCTGCGTAGCGTTCCGGGCAGCGGGTAGAACCAGGCAGAGAATTCCCGTCAGGCAGCTTCCCTGTGGCCGGGAAGTGCAAACGTACACGTTTTCGGCCGAAAACGCGTTTTCCGGCGAAAACGCACACCACGGCTCTTTCTGAGAAAAAGCAAGCACGGAGGACGAGAATCGCTTTTGCCCTGCGTAGCGTTCCGGGCAGCGGGTAGAACCAGGCAGAGAATTCCCGGCTAGCAGCTTCCCTGTGGCCGGGAAGTGCAAACGTACACGTTTTCGGCCGAAAACGCGTTTTCCGGCGAAATCGCACACCACGGCTCTTTCTGAGAAAAATCAAGCACGGAGGACGAGAATCGCTTTTGCCCTGCGTAGCGTTCCCGGCAGCGGGTAGAACCAGGCAGAGAATTCCCGGCTAGCAGCTTCCCTGTGGCGGGGAAGTGCAAACGTACACGTTTTCGGCCGAAAACGCGTTTTCCGGCGAAAACGCACACCACGGCTCTTTCTGAGAAAAAGCAAGCACGGAGGACGAGAATCGCTTTTGCCCTGCGTAGCGTTCCGGGCAGCGGGTAGAACCAGGCAGAGAATTCCCGGCTAGCAGCTTCCCTGTGGCCGGGAAGTGCAAACGTACACGTTTTCAGCCGAAAACGCGTTTTCCGTCGAAAACGCACACCACGGCTCTTTCTGAGAAAAAGCAAGCACGGAGGACGAGAATCGCTTTTGCCCTGCGTAGCGTTCCCGGCAGTGGGTAGAACCAGGCAGAGAATTCCCGTCTAGCAGCTTCCCTGTGGCGGGGAAGTGCAAACGTACACGTTTTCGGCCGAAAACGCGTTTTCCCGCGAAAACGCACACCACGGCTCTTTCTGAGAAAAAGCAAGCACGGAGGACGAGAATCGCTTTTGCCCTGCGTAGCGTTCTGAGCAGCGGGTAGAACCAGGCAGAGAATTCCCGGCTAGCAGCTTCCCTGTGGCCGGGAAGTGCAAACGTACACGTTTTCGGCCGAAAACGCGTTTTCCGGCGAAAACGCACACCACGGCTCTTTCTGAGAAAAAGCAAGCACGGAGGACGAGAATCGCTTTTGCCCTGCGTAGCGTTCCGGGCAGCGGGTAGAACCAGGCAGAGAATTCCCGGCTAGCAGCTTCCCTGTGGCCGGGAAGTGCAAACGTACAGGTTTTCGGCCGAAAACGCGTTTTCCCGCGAAAACGCACACCACGGCTCTTTCTGAGAAAAAGCAAGCACGGAGGACGAGAATCGCTTTTGGCCTGCGTAGCGTACTGAGCAGCGGGTAGAAATAGGCAGCGAATTGCCGGCTAGCAGCTTCCCTGTGGCCGGGAAGTGCAAACGTACACGTTTCCGGCCGAAAACGCGTTTTCCGGAGAAAAAGCACACCATGGCTCTTTATGAGAAAAAGCAAGCACGGAGGACGAGAATCGCTTTTGCCCTGCGTAGCGTTCCGGGCAGCGGGTAGAACCAGTCAGAGAATTCCCGGCTAGCAGCTTCCCTGTGGCCGGGAAGTGCAAACGTACACGTTTTCGGCCGAAAACGCGTTTTCCGGCGAAAACGCACACCACGGCTCTTTCTGGGAAAAAGCAAGCACGGAGGACGAGAATCGCTTTTGCCCTGCGTAGCGTTCCTGGCAGCGGGTAGAACCAGGCAGAGAATTCCCGGCTAGCAGCTTCCCTGTGGCGGGGAAGTGCAAACGTACTCGTTTTCAGCCGAAAACGAGTTTTCCGGCGAAAAAGCACACCATGGCTCTTTCTGAGAAAAAGCAAGCACGGAGGACGAGAATCGCTTTCGCCCTGCGTAGCGTTCCGGGCAGCGGGTAGAACCAGGCAGAGAATTCCCGTCTAGCAGCTTCCCTGTGGCCGGGAAGTGCAAACGTACACGTTTTCGGCCGAAAACGCGTTTTCCGGCGAAAACGCACACCACGGCTCTTTCTGAGAAAAAGCAAGCACGGAGGACGAGAATCGCTTTTGCCCTGCGTAGCGTTCCTGGCAGCGGGTAGAACCAGGCAGAGAATTCCCGGCTAGCAGCTTCCCTGTGGCGGGGAAGTGCAAACGTACACGTTTTCGGCCGAAAACGCGTTTTCCGGCGAAACCGCACACCACGGCTCTTTCTGAGAAAAAGCAAGCACGGAGGACGAGAATCGCTTTTGCCCTGCGTAGCGTTCCGGGCAGCGGGTAGAACCAGGCAGAGAATTCCCGGCTAGCAGCTTCCCTGTGGCCGGGAAGTGCAAACGTACACGTTTTCGGCCGAAAACGCGTTTTCCGGCGAAAACGCACACCACGGCTCTTTCTGAGAAAAAGCAAGCACGGAGGACGAGAATCGCTTTTGCCCTGCGTAGCGTTCCCGGCAGCGGGTAGAACCAGGCAGAGAATTCCCGTCTAGCAGCTTCCCTGTGGCGGGGAAGTGCAAACGTACACGTTTTCGGCCGAAAACGCGTTTTCCGGCGAAAACGCACACCACGGCTCTTTCTGGGAAAAAGCAAGCACGGAGGACGAGAATCGCTTTTGCCCTGCGTAGCGTTCCTGGCAGCGGGTAGAACCAGGCAGAGAATTCCCGGCTAGCAGCTTCCCTGTGGCGGGGAAGTGCAAACGTACACGTTTTCAGCCGAAAACGAGTTTTCCGGCGAAAAAGCACACCATGGCTCTTTCTGAGAAAAAGCAAGCACGGAGGACGAGAATCGCTTTCGCCCTGCGTAGCGTTCCGGGCAGCGGGTAGAACCAGGCAGAGAATTCCCGTCTAGCAGCTTCCCTGTGGCCGGGAAGTGCAAACGTACACGTTTTCGGCCGAAAACGCGTTTTCCGGCGAAAACGCACACCACGGCTCTTTCTGAGAAAAAGCAAGCACGGAGGACGAGAATCGCTTTTGCCCTGCGTAGCGTTCCGGGCAGCGGGTAGAACCAGGCAGAGAATTCCCGGCTAGCAGCTTCCCTGTGGCCGGGAAGTGCAAACGTACACGTTTTCGGCCGAAAACGCGTTTTCCGGCGAAAACGCACACCACGGCTCTTTCTGAGAAAAAGCAAGCACGGAGGACGAGAATCGCTTTTGCCCTGCGTAGCGTTCCGGGCAGCGGGTAGAACCAGGCAGAGAATTCCCGGCTAGCAGCTTCCCTGTGGCCGGGAAGTGCAAACGTACACGTTTTCGGCCGAAAACGCGTTTTCCGGCGAAAACGCACACCACGGCTCTTTCTGAGAAAAAGCAAGCACGGAGGACGAGAATCGCTTTTGCCCTGCGTAGCGTTCCCGGCAGCGGGTAGAACCAGGCAGAGAATTCCCGTCTAGCAGCTTCCCTGTGGCGGGGAAGTGCAAACGTACACGTTTTCGGCCGAAAACGCGTTTTCCGGCGAAAACGCACACCACGGCTCTTTCTGAGAAAAAGCAAGCACGGAGGACGAGAATCGCTTTTGCCCTGCGTAGCGTTCTGAGCAGCGGGTAGAACCAGGCAGAGAATTCCCGGCTAGCAGCTTCCCTGTGGCCGGGAAGTGCAAACGTACACGTTTTCGGCCGAAAACGCGTTTTCCGGCGAAAAAGCACACCATGGCTCTTTCTGAGAAAAAGCAAGCACGGAGGACGAGAATCGCTTTTGCCCTGCGTAGCGTTCCGGGCAGCGGGTAGAACCAGGCAGAGAATTCCCGTCTAGCAGCTTCCCTGTGGCGGGGAAGTGCAAACGTACACGTTTTCGGCCGAAAACGCGTTTTCCGGCGAAAACGCACACCACGGCTCTTTCTGAGAAAAAGCAAGCACGGAGGACGAGAATCGCTTTTGCCCTGCGTAGCGTTCCGGGCAGCGGGTAGAACCAGGCAGAGAATTCCCGTCTAGCAGCTTCCCTGTGGCCGGGAAGTGCAAACGTACACGTTTTCGGCCGAAAACGCGTTTTCCGGCGAAAAAGCACACCATGGCTCTTTCTGAGAAAAAGCAAGCACGGAGGACGAGAATCGCTTTTGCCCTGCGTAGCGTTCCGGGCAGCGGGTAGAACCAGGCAGAGAATTCCCGGCTAGCAGCTTCCCTGTGGCCGGGAAGTGCAAACGTACACGTTTTCGGCCGAAAACGCGTTTTCCGGCGAAAACGCACACCACGGCTCTTTCTGGGAAAAAGCAAGCACGGAGGACGAGAATCGCTTTTGCCCTGCGTAGCGTTCCTGGCAGCGGGTAGAACCAGGCAGAGAATTCCCGGCTAGCAGCTTCCCTGTGGCCGGGAAGTGCAAACGTACACGTTTTCAGCCGAAAACGAGTTTTCCGGCGAAAAAGCACACCATGGCTCTTTCTGAGAAAAAGCAAGCACGGAGGACGAGAATCGCTTTCGCCCTGCGTAGCGTTCCGGGCAGCGGGTAGAACCAGGCAGAGAATTCCCGTCTAGCAGCTTCCCTGTGGCCGGGAAGTGCAAACGTACACGTTTTCGGCCGAAAACGCGTTTTCCGGCGAAAACGCACACCACGGCTCTTTCTGAGAAAAAGCAAGCACGGAGGACGAGAATCGCTTTTGCCCTGCGTAGCGTTCCTGGCAGCGGGTAGAACCAGGCAGAGAATTCCCGGCTAGCAGCTTCCCTGTGGCCGGGAAGTGCAAACGTACACGTTTTCGGCCGAAAACGCGTTTTCCGGCGAAAACGCACACCACGGCTCTTTCTGAGAAAAAGCAAGCACGGAGGACGAGAATCGCTTTTACCCTGCGTAGCGTTCCGGGCAGCGGGTAGAACCAGGCAGAGAATTCCCGGCTAGCAGCTTCCCTGTGGCCGGGAAGTGCAAACGTACACTTTTTCGGCCGAAAACGCGTTTTCCGGCGAAAACGCACACCACGGCTCTTTCTGAGAAAAAGCAAGCACGGAGGACGAGAATCGCTTTTGCCCTGCGTAGCGTTCTGAGCAGCGGGTAGAACCAGGCAGAGAATTCCCGGCTAGCAGCTTCCCTGTGGCCGGGAAGTGCAAACGTACACGTTTTCGGCCGAAAACGCGTTTTCCGGCGAAAAAGCACACCATGGCTCTTTCTGAGAAAAAGCAAGCACGGAGGACGAGAATCGCTTTTGCCCTGCGTAGCGTTCCGGGCAGCGGGTAGAACCAGGCAGAGAATTCCCGGCTAGCGGCTTCCCTGTGGCCGGGAAGTGCAAACGTACACGTTTTCACCGAAAACACGTTTTCCGGCGAAAACGCACACCACGGCTCTTTCTGAGAAAAAGCAAGCACGGAGGACGAGAATCGCTTTTGCCCTGCGTAGCGTTCCGGGCAGCGGGTAGAACCAGGCAGAGAATTCCCGGCTAGCAGCTTCCCTGTGGCCGGGAAGTGCAAACGTACACGTTTTCGGCCGAAAACGCGTTTACCGGCGAAAACGCACACCACGGCTCTTTCTGAGAGAAAGCAAGCACGGAGGACGAGAATCGCTTTTGCCCTGCGTAGCGTTCCGGGCAGCGGGTAGAACCAGGCAGAGAATTCCCGGCTAGCAGCTTCCCTGTGGCGGGGAAGTGCAAACTTACACGTTTGCGGCCGAAAACGCGTTTACCGGCGAAAACGCACACCACGGCTCTTTCTGAGAAAAAGCAAGCACGGAGGACGAGAATCGCTTTTGCCCTGCGTAGCGTTCCGGGCAGCGGGTAGAACCAGGCAGAGAATTCCCGGCTAGCAGCTTCCCTGTGGCGGGGAAGTGCAAACGTACACGTTTTCGGCCGAAAACGCGTTTACCGGCGAAAACGCACACCACGGCTCTTTCTGAGAAAAAGCAAGCACGGAGGACGAGAATCGCTTTTGCCCTGCGTAGCGTTCCGGGCAGCGGGTAGAACCAGGCAGAGAATTCCCGGCTAGCAGCTTCCCTGTGGCGGGGAAGTGCAAACGTACACGTTTTCGGCCGAAAACGCGTTTTCTGGCGAAAACGCACACCACGGCTCTTTCTGAGAAAAAGCAAGCACGGAGGACGAGAATCGCTTTTGCCCTGCGTAGTGTTCCGGGCAGCGGGTAGAACCAGGCAGAGAATTCCCGGCTAGCAGCTTCCCTCTGGCCGGGAAGTGCAAACGTACACGTTTTCAGCCGAAAATGCGTTTTCCCGCGAAAACGCACACCACGGCTCTTTCTGAGAAAAAGCAAGCACGGAGGACGAGAATCGCTTTTGCCCTGCGTAGTGTTCCGGGCAGCGGGTAGAACCAGGCAGAGAATTCCCGGCTAGCAGCTTCCCTGTGGCCGGGAAGTGCAAACGTACACGTTTTCGGCCGAAAACGCGTTTTCCGGCGAAAACGCACACCACGGCTCTTTCTGAGAAAAAGCAAGCACGGAGGACGAGAATCGCTTTTGCCCTGCGTAGCGTTCCGGGCAGCGGGTAGAACCAGGCAGAGAATTCCCGGCTAGCAGCTTCCCTGTGGCCGGGAAGTGCAAACGTACACGTTTTCGGCCGAAAACGCGTTTACCGGCGAAAACGCACACCACGGCTCTTTCTGAGAAAAAGCAAGCACGGAGGACGAGAATCGCTTTTGCCCTGCGTAGCGTTCCGGGCAGCGGGTAGAACCAGGCAGAGAATTCCCGGCTACCAGCTTCCCTGTGGCGGGGAAGTGCAAACGTACACGTTTTCGGCCGAAAACGCGTTTACCGGCGAAAACGCACACCACGGCTCTTTCTGAGAAAAAGCAAGCACGGAGGACGAGAATCGCTATTGCCCTGCGTAGCGTTCCGGGCAGCGGGTAGAACCAGGCAGAGAATTCCCGGCTAGCAGCTTCCCTGTGGCGGGGAAGTGCAAACGTACACGTATTCGGCCGAAAACGCGTTTTCTGGCGAAAACGCACACCACGGCTCTTTCTGAGAAAAAGCAAGCACGGAGGACGAGAATCGCTTTTGCCCTGCGTAGTGTTCCGGGCAGCGGGTAGAACCAGGCAGAGAATTCCCGGCTAGCAGCTTCCCTGTGGCGGGGAAGTGCAAACGTACACGTTTTCGGCCGAAAACGCGTTTTCTGGCGAAAACGCACACCACGGCTCTTTCTGAGAAAAAGCAAGCACGGAGGACGAGAATCGCTTTTGCCCTGCGTAGTGTTCCGGGCAGCGGGTAGAACCAGGCAGAGAATTCCCGGCTAGCAGCTTCCCTGTGGCCGGGAAGTGCAAACGTACAGGTTTTCGGCCGAAAACGCGTTTTCCCGCGAAAACGCACACCACGGCTCTTTCTGAGAAAAAGCAAGCACGGAGGACGAGAATCGCTTTTGCCCTGCGTAGCGTTCCGGGCAGCGGGTAGAACCAGGCAGAGAATTCCCGGCTAGCAGCTTCCCTGTGGCCGGGAAGTGCAAACGTACACGTTTTCGGCCGAAAACGCGTTTTCTAGCGAAAACGCACACCACGGCTCTTTCTGAGAAAAAGCAAGCACGGAGGACGAGAATCGCTTTTGCCCTGCGTAGCGTTCCTGGCAGCGGGTAGAACCAGGCAGAGAATTCCCGTCTAGCAGCTTCCCTGTGGCGGGGAAGTGCAAACGTACACGTTTTCGGCCGAAAACGCGTTTTCCGCCGAAAACGCACACCACGGCTCTTTCTGGGAAAAAGCAAGCACGGAGGACGAGAATCGCTTTTGCCCCGCGTAGCGTTCCGGGCAGCTGGTAGAACCAGGCAGAGAATTCCCGGCTAGCAGCTTCCCTGTGGCGGGGAAGTGCAAACGTACACGTTTTCGGCCGAAAACGCGTTTTCCGGCGAAAACGCACACCACGGCTCTTTCTGAGAAAAAGCAAGCACGGAGGACGAGAATCGCTTTTGCCCTGCGTAGCGTTCCGGGCAGCGGGTAGAACCAGGCAGAGAATTCCCGGCTAGCAGCTGCCCTGTGGCCGGGAAGTGCAAACGTACACGTTTTCGGCCGAAAACGCGTTTTCCCGCGAAAACGCACGCCACGGCTCTTTCTGAGAAAAAGCAAGCACGGAGGACGAGAACCGCTTTTGCCCTGCGTAGCGTTCCGGGCAGCGGGTAGAACCAGGCAGAGAATTCCCGGCTAGCAGCTTCCCTGTGGCCGGGAAGTGCAAACGTACACGTTTTCGGCCGAAAACGCGTTTTCCGGCGAAAAAGCACACCACGGCTCTTTCTGAGAAAAAGCAAGCACGGAGGACGAGAATCGCTTTTGCCCTGCGTAGCGTTCCGGGCAGCGGGTAGAACCAGGCAGAGAATTCCCGGCTAGCAGCTTCCCTGTGGCCGGGAAGTGCAAACGTACACGTTTTCGGCCGAAAACGCGTTTTCCGGCGAAAACGCACACCACGGCTCTTTCTGAGAAAAAGCAAGCACGGAGGACGAGAATCGCTTTTGCCCTGCGTAGCGTTCCGGGCAGCGGGTAGAACCAGGCAGAGAATTCCCGGCTAGCAGCTTCCCTGTGGCGGGGAAGTGCAAACGTACACGTTTTCGGCCGAAAACGCGTTTTCCGGCGAAAACGCACACCACGGCTCTTTCTGAGAAAAAGCAAGCACGGAGGACGAGAATCGCTTTTGCCCTGCGTAGTGTTCCGGGCAGCGGGTAGAACCAGGCAGAGAATTCCCGGCTAGCAGCTTCCCTGTGGCCGGGAAGTGCAAACGTACACGTTTTCGGCCGAAAACGCGTTTACCGGCGAAAACGCACACCACGGCTCTTTCTGAGAAAAAGCAAGCACGGAGGACGAGAATCGCTTTTGCCCTGCGTAGCGTTCCGGGCAGCGGGTAGAACCAGGCAGAGAATTCCCGGCTAGCAGCTTCCCTGTGGCCGCGAAGTGCAAACGTACACGTTTTCGGCCGAAAACGCGTTTTCCCGCGAAAACGCACACCACGGCTCTTTCTGAGAAAAAGCAAGCACGGAGGACGAGAATCGCTTTTGCCCTGCGTAGCGTTCCGGGCAGCGGGTAGAACCAGGCAGAGAATTCCCGGCTAGCAGCTTCCCTGTGGCCGGGAAGTGCAAACGTACACGTTTTCGGCCGAAAACGCGTTTTCCGGCGAAAACGCACACCACGGCTCTTTCTGAGAAAAAGCAAGCACGGAGGACGAGAATCGCTTTTGCCCTGCGTAGCGTTCCGGGCAGCGGGTAGAACCAGGCAGAGAATTCCCGGCTAGCAGCTTCCCTGTGGCCGGGAAGTGCAAACGTACACGTTTTCGCCGAAAACGCGTTTTCCCGCGAAAACGCACACCACGGCTCTTTCTGAGAAAAAGCAAGCACGGAGGACGAGAATCGCTTTTGCCCTGCGTAGCGTTCCGGGCAGCGGGTAGAACCAGGCAGAGAATTCCCGGCTAGCAGCTTCCCTGTGGCCGGGAAGTGCAACGTACACGTTTTCGGCCGAAAACGCGTTTACCGGCGAAAACGCACACCACGGCTCTTTCTGAGAGAAAGCAAGCACGGAGGACGAGAATCGCTTTTGCCCTGCGTAGCGTTCCGGGCAGCGGGTAGAACCAGGCAGAGAATTCCCGTCTAGCAGCTTCCCTGTGGCCGGGAAGTGCAAACGTACACGTTTTCGGCCGAAAACGCGTTTTCCGGCGAAAACGCACACCACGGCTCTTTCTGAGAAAAAGCAAGCACGGAGGACGAGAATCGCTTTTGCCCTGCGTAGCGTTCCGGGCAGCGGGTAGAACCAGGCAGAGAATTCCCGGCTAGCAGCTTCCCTGTGGCCGGGAAGTGCAAACGTACACGTTTTCGGCCGAAAACGCGTTTACCGGCGAAAACGCACACCACGGCTCTTTCTGAGAAAAAGCAAGCACGGAGGACGAGAATCGCTTTTGCCCTGCGTAGCGTTCCGGGCAGCGGGTAGAACCAGGCAGAGAATTCCCGGCTAGCAGCTGCCCTGTGGCCGGGAAGTGCAAACGTACACGTTTTCGGCCGAAAACGCGTTTTCCGGCGAAAACGCAACCACGGCTCTTTCTGAGAAAAAGCAAGCACGGAGGACGAGAATCGCTTTTGCCCTGCGTAGTGTTCCGGGCAGCGGGTAGAACCAGGCAGCGAATTGCCGGCTAGCAGCTTCCCTGTGGCGGGGAAGTGCAAACGTACACGTTTTCGGCCGAAAACGCGTTTTCCGGCGAAAAAGCACACCACGGCTCTTTCTGAGAAAAAGCAAGCACGGAGGACGAGAATCGCTTTTGCCCTGCGTAGCGTTCTGAGCAGCGGGTAGAACCAGGCAGAGAATTCCCGGCTAGCAGCTTCCCTGTGGCGGGGAAGTGCAAACGTACACGTTTTCGGCCGAAAACGCGTTTTCCGGCGAAAACGCACACCACGGCTCTTTCTGAGAAAAAGCAAGCACGGAGGACGAGAATCGCTTTTGCCCTGCGTAGCGTTCCGGGCAGCGGGTAGAACCAGGCAGAGAATTTCCGGCTAGCAGCTTCCCTGTGGCCGGGAAGTGCAAACGTACACGTTTTCGGCCGAAAACCGTTTTCCCGCGAAAACGCACACCACGGCTCTTTCTGAGAAAAAGCAAGCACGGAGGACGAGAACCACTTTTGCCCTGCGTAGCGTTCCGGCAACGGGTAGAACCAGGCAGAGAATTCCCGGCTAGCAGCTTCCCTGTGGCCGGGAAGTGCAAACGTACACGTTTTCGCCGAAAACACGTTTTCCGTCGAAAACGCACACCACGGCTCTTTCTGAGAAAAAGCAAGCACGGAGGACGAGAATCGCTTTTGCCCTGCGTAGCGTTCCGGGCAGCGGGTAGAACCAGGCAGCGAATTGCCGGCTAGCAGCTTCCCTGTGGCCGGGAAGTGCAAACGTACACGTTTTCGGCCGAAAACGCGTTTACCGGCGAAAACGCACACCACGGCTCTTTCTGAGAAAAAGCAAGCACGGAGGACGAGAATCGCTTTTGCCCTGCGTAGCGTTCCGGGCAGCGGGTAGAACCAGGCAGAGAATTCCCGGCTAGCAGCTTCCCTGTGGCCGGGAAGTGCAAACGTAAACGTTTTCGGCCGAAAACGCGTTTTCCGGCGAAAACGCACACCACGGCTCTTTCTGAGAAAAAGCAAGCACGGAGGACGAGAATCGCTTTTGCCCTGCGTAGCGTTCCGGGCAGCGGGTAGAACCAGGCAGAGAATTCCCGGCTAGCAGCTTCCCTGTGGCGGGGAAGTGCAAACGTACACGTTTTCGGCCGAAAACGCGTTTTCTGGCGAAAACGCACACCACGGCTCTTTCTGAGAAAAAGCAAGCACGGAGGACGAGAATCGCTTTTGCCCTGCGTAGCGTTCCGGGCAGCGGGTAGAACCAGGCAGAGAATTCCCGGCTAGCAGCTTCCCTGTGGCCGGGAAGTGCAAACGTACACGTTTTCGGCCGAAAACGCGTTTACCGGCGAAAACGCACACCACGGCTCTTTCTGAGAGAAAGCAAGCACGGAGGACGAGAATCGCTTTTGCCCTGCGTAGCGTTCCGGGCAGCGGGTAGAACCAGGCAGAGAATTCCCGGCTAGCAGCTTCCCTGTGGCCGGGAAGTGCAAACTTACACGTTTGCGGCCGAAAACGCGTTTACCGGCGAAAACGCACACCACGGCTCTTTCTGAGAAAAAGCAAGCACGGAGGACGAGAATCGCTTTTGCCCTGCGTAGCGTTCCGGGCAGCGGGTAGAACCAGGCAGAGAATTCCCGGCTAGCAGCTTCCCTGTGGCGGGGAAGTGCAAACGTACATGTTTTCGGCCGAAAACGCGTTTACCGGCGAAAACGCACACCACGGCTCTTTCTGAGAAAAAGCAAGCACGGAGGACGAGAATCGCTTTTGCCCTGCGTAGCGTTCCGGGCAGCGGGTAGAACCAGGCAGAGAATTCCCGGCTAGCAGCTTCCCTGTGGCGGGGAAGTGCAAACGTACACGTTTTCGGCCGAAAACGCGTTTTCTGGCGAAAACGCACACCACGGCTCTTTCTGAGAAAAAGCAAGCACGGAGGACGAGAATCGCTTTTGCCCTGCGTAGTGTTCCGGGCAGCGGGTAGAACCAGGCAGAGAATTCCCGGCTAGCAGCTTCCCTGTGGCGGGGAAGTGCAAACGTACACGTTTTCGGCCGAAAACGCGTTTTCTGGCGAAAACGCACACCACGGCTCTTTCTGAGAAAAAGCAAGCACGGAGGACGAGAATCGCTTTTGCCCTGCGTAGTGTTCCGGGCAGCGGGTAGAACCAGGCAGAGAATTCCCGACTAGCAGCTTCCCTCTGGCCGGGAAGTGCAAACGTACACGTTTTCAGCCGAAAATGCGTTTTCCCGCGAAAACGCACACCACGGCTCTTTCTGAGAAAAAGCAAGCACGGAGGACGAGAATCGCTTTTGCCCTGCGTAGTGTTCCGGGCAGCGGGTAGAACCAGGCAGAGAATTCCCGGCTAGCAGCTTCCCTGTGGCCGGGAAGTGCAAACGTACACGTTTTCGGCCGAAAACGCGTTTTCCGGCGAAAACGCACACCACGGCTCTTTCTGAGAAAAAGCAAGCACGGAGGACGAGAATCGCTTTTGCCCTGCGTAGCGTTCCGGGCAGCGGGTAGAACCAGGCAGAGAATTCCCGGCTAGCAGCTTCCCTGTGGCCGGGAAGTGCAAACGTACACGTTTTCGGCCGAAAACGCGTTTACCGGCGAAAACGCACACCACGGCTCTTTCTGAGAAAAAGCAAGCACGGAGGACGAGAATCGCTTTTGCCCTGCGTAGCGTTCCGGGCAGCGGGTAGAACCAGGCAGAGAATTCCCGGCTACCAGCTTCCCTGTGGCGGGGAAGTGCAAACGTACACGTTTTCGGCCGAAAACGCGTTTACCGGCGAAAACGCACACCACGGCTCTTTCTGAGAAAAAGCAAGCACGGAGGACGAGAATCGCTATTGCCCTGCGTAGCGTTCCGGGCAGCGGGTAGAACCAGGCAGAGAATTCCCGTCTAGCAGCTTCCCTGTGGCGGGGAAGTGCAAACGTACACGTATTCGGCCGAAAACGCGTTTTCTGGCGAAAACGCACACCACGGCTCTTTCTGAGAAAAAGCAAGCACGGAGGACGAGAATCGCTTTTGCCCTGCGTAGTGTTCCGGGCAGCGGGTAGAACCAGGCAGAGAATTCCCGGCTAGCAGCTTCCCTGTGGCAGGGAAGTGCAAACGTACACGTTTTCGGCCGAAAACGCGTTTTCTGGCGAAAACGCACACCACGGCTCTTTCTGAGAAAAAGCAAGCACGGAGGACGAGAATCGCTTTTGCCCTGCGTAGTGTTCCGGGCAGCGGGTAGAACCAGGCAGAGAATTCCCGGCTAGCAGCTTCCCTGTGGCCGGGAAGTGCAAACGTACAGGTTTTCGGCCGAAAACGCGTTTTCCCGCGAAAACGCACACCACGGCTCTTTCTGAGAAAAAGCAAGCACGGAGGACGAGAATCGCTTTTGCCCTGCGTAGCGTTCCGGGCAGCGGGTAGAACCAGGCAGAGAATTCCCGGCTAGCAGCTTCCCTGTGGCCGGGAAGTGCAAACGTACACGTTTTCGGCCGAAAACGCGTTTTCTAGCGAAAACGCACACCACGGCTCTTTCTGAGAAAAAGCAAGCACGGAGGACGAGAATCGCTTTTGCCCTGCGTAGCGTTCCTGGCAGCGGGTAGAACCAGGCAGAGAATTCCCGTCTAGCAGCTTCCCTGTGGCGGGGAAGTGCAAACGTACACGTTTTCGGCCGAAAACGCGTTTTCCGGCGAAAACGCACACCACGGCTCTTTCTGGGAAAAAGCAAGCACGGAGGACGAGAATCGCTTTTGCCCCGCGTAGCGTTCCGGGCAGCGGGTAGAACCAGGCAGCGAATTCCCGGCTAGCAGCTGCCCTGTGGCCGGGAAGTGCAAACGTACACGTTTTCGGCCGAAAACGCGTTTTCCCGCGAAAACGCACGCCACGGCTCTTTCTGAGAAAAAGCAAGCACGGAGGACGAGAACCGCTTTTGCCCTGCGTAGCGTTCCGGGCAGCGGGTAGAACCAGGCAGAGAATTCCCGGCTAGCAGCTTCCCTGTGGCCGGGAAGTGCAAACGTACACGTTTTCGGCCGAAAACGCGTTTTCCGGCGAAAAAGCACACCACGGCTCTTTCTGAGAAAAAGCAAGCACGGAGGACGAGAATCGCTTTTGCCCTGCGTAGCGTTCCGGGCAGCGGGTAGAACCAGGCAGAGAATTCCCGGCTAGCAGCTTCCCTGTGGCCGGGAAGTGCAAACGTACACGTTTTCGGCCGAAAACGCGTTTTCCGGCGAAAACGCACACCACGGCTCTTTCTGAGAAAAAGCAAGCACGGAGGACGAGAATCGCTTTTGCCCTGCGTAGCGTTCCGGGCAGCGGGTAGAACCAGGCAGAGAATTCCCGGCTAGCAGCTTCCCTGTGGCCGGGAAGTGCAAACGTACACGTTTTCGCCGAAAACGCGTTTTCCCGCGAAAACGCACACCACGGCTCTTTCTGAGAAAAAGCAAGCACGGAGGACGAGAATCGCTTTTGCCCTGCGTAGCGTTCCGGGCAGCGGGTAGAACCAGGCAGAGAATTCCCGGCTAGCAGCTTCCCTGTGGCCGGGAAGTGCAAACGTACACGTTTTCGGCCGAAAACGCGTTTACCGGCGAAAACGCACACCACGGCTCTTTCTGAGAGAAAGCAAGCACGGAGGACGAGAATCGCTTTTGCCCTGCGTAGCGTTCCGGGCAGCGGGTAGAACCAGGCAGAGAATTCCCGTCTAGCAGCTTCCCTGTGGCCGGGAAGTGCAAACGTACACGTTTTCGGCCGAAAACGCGTTTTCCGGCGAAAACGCACACCACGGCTCTTTCTGAGAAAAAGCAAGCACGGAGGACGAGAATCGGTTTTGCCCTGCGTAGCGTTCCGGGCAGCGGGTAGAACCAGGCAGAGAATTCCCGGCTAGCAGCTTCCCTGTGGCCGGGAAGTGCAAACGTACACGTTTTCGGCCGAAAACGCGTTTACCGGCGAAAACGCAACCACGGCTCTTTCTGAGAAAAAGCAAGCACGGAGGACGAGAATCGCTTTTGCCCTGCGTAGTGTTCCGGGCAGCGGGTAGAACCAGGCAGCGAATTGCCGGCTAGCAGCTTCCCTGTGGCGGGGAAGTGCAAACGTACACGTTTTCGGCCGAAAACGCGTTTTCCGGCGAAAAAGCACACCACGGCTCTTTCTGAGAAAAAGCAAGCACGGAGGACGAGAATCGCTTTTGCCCTGCGTAGCGTTCTGAGCAGCGGGTAGAACCAGGCAGAGAATTCCCGGCTAGCAGCTTCCCTGTGGCGGGGAAGTGCAAACGTACACGTTTTCGGCCGAAAACGCGTTTTCCGGCGAAAACGCACACCACGGCTCTTTCTGAGAAAAAGCAAGCACGGAGGACGAGAATCGCTTTTGCCCTGCGTAGCGTTCCGGGCAGCGGGTAGAACCAGGCAGAGAATTTCCGGCTAGCAGCTTCCCTGTGGCCGGGAAGTGCAAACGTACACGTTTTCGGCCGAAAACCGTTTTCCCGCGAAAACGCACACCACGGCTCTTTCTGAGAAAAAGCAAGCACGGAGGACGAGAACCGCTTTTGCCCTGCGTAGCGTTCCGGCAACGGGTAGAACCAGGCAGAGAATTCCCGGCTAGCAGCTTCCCTGTGGCCGGGAAGTGCAAACGTACACGTTTTCGCCGAAAACGCGTTTTCCGTCGAAAACGCACACCACGGCTCTTTCTGAGAAAAAGCAAGCACGGAGGACGAGAATCGCTTTTGCCCTGCGTAGCGTTCCGGGCAGCGGGTAGAACCAGGCAGCGAATTGCCGGCTAGCAGCTTCCCTGTGGCCGGGAAGTGCAAACGTACACGTTTTCGGCCGAAAACGCGTTTACCGGCGAAAACGCACACCACGGCTCTTTCTGAGAAAAAGCAAGCACGGAGGACGAGAATCGCTTTTGCCCTGCGTAGCGTTCCGGGCAGCGGGTAGAACCAGGCAGAGAATTTCCGGCTAGCAGCTTCCCTGTGGCCGGGAAGTGCAAACGTACACGTTTTCGGCCGAAAACCGTTTTCCCGCGAAAACGCACACCACGGCTCTTTCTGAGAAAAAGCAAGCACGGAGGACGAGAACCGCTTTTGCCCTGCGTAGCGTTCCGGCAACGGGTAGAACCAGGCAGAGAATTCCCGGCTAGCAGCTTCCCTGTGGCCGGGAAGTGCAAACGTACACGTTTTCGCCGAAAACGCGTTTTCCGTCGAAAACGCACACCACGGCTCTTTCTGAGAAAAAGCAAGCACGGAGGACGAGAATCGCTTTTGCCCTGCGTAGCGTTCCGGGCAGCGGGTAGAACCAGGCAGCGAATTGCCGGCTAGCAGCTTCCCTGTGGCCGGGAAGTGCAAACGTACACGTTTTCGGCCGAAAACGCGTTTACCGGCGAAAACGCACACCACGGCTCTTTCTGAGAAAAAGCAAGCACGGAGGACGAGAATCGCTTTTGCCCTGCGTAGCGTTCCGGGCAGCGGGTAGAACCAGGCAGAGAATTCCCGGCTAGCAGCTTCCCTGTGGCCGGGAAGTGCAAACGTAAACGTTTTCGGCCGAAAACGCGTTTACCGGCGAAAACGCACACCACGGCTCTTTCTGAGAAAAAGCAAGCACGGAGGACGAGAATCGCTTTTGCCCTGCGTAGCGTTCCGGGCAGCGGGTAGAACCAGGCAGAGAATTCCCGTCTAGCAGCTTCCCTGTGGCCGGGAAGTGCAAACGTACACGTTTTCGGCCGAAAACGCGTTTTCCGGCGAAAACGCACACCACGGCTCTTTCTGAGAAAAAGCAAGCACGGAGGACGAGAACCGCTTTTGCCCTGCGTAGCGTTCCGGGCAGCGGGTAGAACCAGGCAGAGAATTCCCGGCTAGCAGCTTCCCTGTGGCGGGGAAGTGCAAACGTACACGTTTTCGGCCGAAAACGCGTTTTCCGGCGAAAACGCACACCACGGCTCTTTCTGAGAAAAAGCAAGCACGGAGGACGAGAATCGCTTTTGCCCTGCGTAGCGTTCTGAGCAGCGGGTACAAATAGGCAGCGAATTGCCGGCTAGCAGCTTCCCTGTGGCCGGGAAGTGCAAACGTACACGTTTCCGGCCGAAAACGCGTTTTCCGGAGAAAAAGCACATCATGGCTCTTTCTGAGAAAAAGCAAGCACGGAGGACGAGAATCGCTTTTGCCCTGCGTAGCGTTCCGGGCAGCGGGTAGAACCAGTCAGAGAATTCCCGGCTAGCAGCTTCCCTGTGGCGGGGAAGTGCAAACGTACACGTTTTCGGCCGAAAACGCGTTTTCTGGCGAAAACGCACACCACGGCTCTTTCTGAGAAAAAGCAAGCACGGAGGACGAGAATCGCTTTTGCCCTGCGTAGCGTTCCGGGCAGCGGGTAGAACCAGGTAGAGAATTCCCGTCTAGCAGCTTCCCTGTGGCGGGGAAGTGCAAACGTACACGTTTTCGGCCGAAAACGCGTTTACCGGCGAAAAAGCACACCACGGCTCTTTCTGAGAAAAAGCAAGCACGGAGGACGAGAATCGCTTTTGCCCTGCGTAGCGTTCCGGGCAGCGGGTAGAACCAGGCAGAGAATTCCCGGCTAGCAGCTTCCCTGTGGCCGGGAAGTGCAAACGTACACGTTTTCGGCCGAAAACGCGTTTTCCGGCGAAAACGCACACCACGGCTCTTTCTGGGAAAAAGCAAGCACGGAGGACGAGAATCGCTTTTGCCCTGCGTAGCGTTCCTGGCAGGGGGTAGAACCAGGCAGAGAATTCCCGGCTAGCAGCTTCCCTGTGGCCGGGAAGTGCAAACGTACACGTTTTCGGCCTAAAACACGTTTTCCGGCGAAAACGCACACCACGGCTCTTTCTGAGAAAAAGCAAGCACGGAGGACGAGAATCGCTTTTGCCCTGCGTAGCGTTCCGGGCAGCGGGTAGAACCAGGCAGAGAATTCCCGGCTAGCAGCTTCCCTGTGGCCGGGAAGTGCAAACGTACACGTTTTCGGCCGAAAACGCGTTTTCCGGCGAAAACGCACACCACGGCTCTTTCTGAGAAAAAGCAAGCACGGAGGACGAGAATCGCTTTTGCCCTGCGTAGCGTTCCGGGCAGCGGGTAGAACCAGGCAGAGAATTCCCGGCTAGCAGCTTCCCTGTGGCGGGGAAGTGCAAACGTACACGTTTTCGGCCGAAAACGCGTTTTCCGGCGAAAACGCACACCACGGCTCTTTCTGAGAAAAAGCAAGCACGGAGGACGAGAATCGCTTTTGCCCTGCGTAGCGTTCTGAGCAGCGGGTAGAACCAGGCAGAGAATTCCCGGCTAGCAGCTTCCCTGTGGCCGGGAAGTGCAAACGTACACGTTTTCGGCCGAAAACGCGTTTTCCGGCGAAAAAGCACACCACGGCTCTTTCTGAGAAAAAGCAAGCACGGAGGACGAGAATCGCTTTTGCCCTGCGTAGCGTTCCGGGCAGCGGGTAGAACCAGGCAGAGAATTCCCGGCTAGCAGCTTCCCTGTGGCGGGGAAGTGCAAACGTACACGTTTTCGGCCGAAAACGCGTTTTCCGGCGAAAACGCACACCACGGCTCTTTCTGAGAAAAAGCAAGCACGGAGGACGAGAATCGCTTTTGCCCTGCGTAGTGTTCCGGGCAGCGGGTAGAACCAGGCAGAGAATTCCCGGCTAGCAGCTTCACTCTGGCCGGGAAGTGCAAACGTACACGTTTTCAGCCGAAAACGCGTTTTCCGGCGAAAACGCACACCACGGCTCTTTCTGAGAAAAAGCAAGCACGGAGGACGAGAATCGCTTTTGCCCTGCGTAGCGTTCCGGGCAGCGGGTAGAACCAGGTAGAGAATTCCCGGCTAGCAGCTTCCCTGTGGCCGGGAAGTGCAAACGTACAGGTTTTCGGCCGAAAACGCGTTTTCCGGCGAAAACGCACACCACGGCTCTTTCTGAGAAAAAGCAAGCACGGAGGACGAGAATCGCTTTTGCCCTGCGTAGCGTTCCGGGCAGCGGGCAGAACCAGGTAGAGAAATCCCGGCTAGCAGCTTCCCTGTGGCGGGGAAGTGTAAACGTACACGTTTTCGGCCGAAAACGCGTTTTCCGGCGAAAACGCACACCACGGCTCTTTCTGAGAAAAAGCAAGCACGGAGGACGAGAATCGCTTTTGCCCTGCGTAGCGTTCTGAGCAGCGGGTAGAAATAGGCAGCGAATTGCCGGCTAGCAGCTTCCCTGTGGCCGGGAAGTGCAAACGTACACGTTTTCGGCCGAAAACGCGTTTTCCGGCGAAAAAGCACACCATGGCTCTTTCTGAGAAAAAGCAAGCACGGAGGACGAGAATCGCTTTTGCCCTGCGTAGCGTTCCGGGCAGCGGGTAGAACCAGGCAGAGAATTCCCGGCTAGCAGCTGCCCTGTGGCCGGGAAGTGCAAACGTACACGTTTTCAGCCGAAAACGCGTTTTCCCGCGAAAACGCACGCCACGGCTCTTTCTGAGAAAAAGCAAGCACGGAGGACGAGAATCGCTTTTGCCCTGCGTAGCGTTCCGGGCAGCGGGTAGAACCAGGCAGAGAATTCCCGGCTAGCAGCTTCCCTGTGGCCGGGAAGTGCAAACGTACACGTTTTCGGCCGAAAACGCGTTTTCCGGCGAAAACGCACACCACGGCTCTTTCTGAGAAAAAGCAAGCACGGAGGACGAGAATCGCTTTTGCCCTGCGTAGCGTTCCCGGCAGCGGGTAGAACCAGGCAGAGAATTCCCGGCTAGCAGCTTCCCTGTGGCGGGGAAGTGCAAACGTACACGTTTTCGGCCGAAAACGCGTTTTCCGGCGAAAACGCACACCACGGCTCTTTCTGAGAAAAAGCAAGCACGGAGGACGAGAATCGCTTTTGCCCTGCGTAGCGTTCCGGGCAGCGGGTAGAACCAGGCAGAGAATTCCCGGCTAGCAGCTTCCCTGTGGCCGGGAAGTGCAAACGTACACGTTTTCGGCCGAAAACGCGTTTTCCGGCGAAAACGCACACCACGGCTCTTTCTGAGAAAAAGCAAGCACGGAGGACGAGAATCGCTTTTGCCCTGCGTAGCGTTCCGGGCAGCGGGTAGAACCAGGCAGAGAATTCCCGGCTAGCAGCTTCCCTGTGGCCGGGAAGTGCAAACGTACACGTTTTCGGCCGAAAACGCGTTTTCCGGCGAAAACGCACACCACGGCTCTTTCTGAGAAAAAGCAAGCACGGAGGACGAGAATCGCTTTTGCCCTGCGTAGCGTTCCGGGCAGCGGGTAGAACCAGGCAGAGAATTCCCGGCAAGCAGCTTCCCTGTGGCGGGGAAGTGCAAACGTACAGGTTTTCGGCCGAAAACGCGTTTTCCCGCGAAAACGCACACCACGGCTCTTTCTGAGAAAAAGCAAGCACGGAGGACGAGAATCGCTTTTGCCCTGCGTAGCGTTCTGAGCAGCGGGTAGAAATAGGCAGCGAATTGCCGGCTAGCAGCTTCCCTGTGGCCGGGAAGTGCAAACGTACACGTTTCCGGCCGAAAACGCGTTTTCCGGAGAAAAGCACACCATGGCTCTTTCTGAGAAAAAGCAAGCACGGAGGACGAGAATCGCTTTTGCCCTGCGTAGCGTTCCGGGCAGCGGGTAGAACCAGTCAGAGAATTCCCGGCTAGCAGCTTCCCTGTGGCCGGGAAGTGCAAACGTACACGTTTTCGGCCGAAAACGCGTTTTCCGGCGAAAACGCACACCACGGCTCTTTCTGAGAAAAAGCAAGCACGGAGGACGAGAATCGCTTTTGCCCTGCGTAGCGTTCCGGGCAGCGGGTAGAACCAGGCAGAGAATTCCCGGCTAGCAGCTTCCCTGTGGCCGGGAAGTGCAAACGTACAAGTTTTCGGCCGAAAACGCGTTTTCCGGCGAAAACGCACACCACGGCTCTTTCTGGGAAAAAGCAAGCACGGAGGACGAGAATCGCTTTTGCCCTGCGTAGCGTTCCTGGCAGCGGGTAGAACCAGGCAGAGAATTCCCGGCTAGCAGCTTCCCTGTGGCGGGGAAGTGCAAACGTACACGTTTTCAGCCGAAAACGAGTTTTAGGCGAAAAAGCACACCATGGCTCTTTCTGAGAAAAAGCAAGCACGGAGGACGAGAATCGCTTTCGCCCTGCGTAGCGTTCCGGGCAGCGGGTAGAACCAGGCAGAGAATTCCCGGCTAGCAGCTTCCCTGTGGCGGGGAAGTGCAAACGTACACGTTTTCGGCCTAAAACACGTTTTCCGGCGAAAACGCACACCACGGCTCTTTCTGAGAAAAAGCAAGCACGGAGGACGAGAATCGCTTTTGCCCTGCGTAGCGTTCCGGGCAGCGGGTAGAACCAGGCAGAGAATTCCCGGCTAGCAGCTTCCCTGTGGCCGGGAAGTGCAAACGTACACGTTTTCGGCCGAAAACGCGTTTTCCGGCGAAAACGCACACCACGGCTCTTTCTGAGAAAAAGCAAGCACGGAGGACGAGAATCGCTTTTGCCCTGCGTAGCGTTCCGGGCAGCGGGTAGAACCAGGCAGAGAATTCCCGGCTAGCAGCTTCCCTGTGGCGGGGAAGTGCAAACGTACACGTTTTCGGCCGAAAACGCGTTTTCCGGCGAAAACGCACACCACGGCTCTTTCTGAGAAAAAGCAAGCACGGAGGACGAGAATCGCTTTTGCCCTGCGTAGCGTTCTGAGCAGCGGGTAGAACCAGGCAGAGAATTCCCGGCTAGCAGCTTCCCTGTGGCCGGGAAGTGCAAACGTACACGTTTTCGGCCGAAAACGCGTTTTCCGGCGAAAAAGCACACCACGGCTCTTTCTGAGAAAAAGCAAGCACGGAGGACGAGAATCGCTTTTGCCCTGCGTAGCGTTCCGGGCAGCGGGTAGAACCAGGCAGAGAATTCCCGGCTAGCAGCTTCCCTGTGGCGGGGAAGTGCAAACGTACACGTTTTCGGCCGAAAACGCGTTTTCCGGCGAAAACGCACACCACGGCTCTTTCTGAGAAAAAGCAAGCACGGAGGACGAGAATCGCTTTTGCCCTGCGTAGTGTTCCGGGCAGCGGGTAGAACCAGGCAGAGAATTCCCGGCTAGCAGCTTCACTCTGGCCGGGAAGTGCAAACGTACACGTTTTCAGCCGAAAACGCGTTTTCCGGCGAAAACGCACACCACGGCTCTTTCTGAGAAAAAGCAAGCACGGAGGACGAGAATCGCTTTTGCCCTGCGTAGCGTTCCGGGCAGCGGGTAGAACCAGGTAGAGAATTCCCGGCTAGCAGCTTCCCTGTGGCCGGGAAGTGCAAACGTACAGGTTTTCGGCCGAAAACGCGTTTTCCGGCGAAAACGCACACCACGGCTCTTTCTGAGAAAAAGCAAGCACGGAGGACGAGAATCGCTTTTGCCCTGCGTAGCGTTCTGAGCAGCGGGTAGAAATAGGCAGCGAATTGCCGGCTAGCAGCTTCCCTGTGGCCGGGAAGTGCAAACGTACACGTTTTCGGCCGAAAACGCGTTTTCCGGCGAAAAAGCACACCATGGCTCTTTCTGAGAAAAAGCAAGCACGGAGGACGAGAATCGCTTTTGCCCTGCGTAGCGTTCCGGGCAGCGGGTAGAACCAGGCAGAGAATTCCCGGCTAGCAGCTGCCCTGTGGCCGGGAAGTGCAAACGTACACGTTTTCAGCCGAAAACGCGTTTTCCCGCGAAAACGCACACCACGGCTCTTTCTGAGAAAAAGCAAGCACGGAGGACGAGAATCGCTTTTGCCCTGCGTAGCGTTCCGGGCAGCGGGTAGAACCAGGCAGAGAATTCCCGGCTAGCAGCTTCCCTGTGGCCGGGAAGTGCAAACGTACACGTTTTCGGCCGAAAACGCGTTTTCCGGCGAAAACGCACACCACGGCTCTTTCTGAGAAAAAGCAAGCACGGAGGACGAGAATCGCTTTTGCCCTGCGTAGCGTTCCCGGCAGCGGGTAGAACCAGGCAGAGAATTCCCGGCTAGCAGCTTCCCTGTGGCGGGGAAGTGCAAACGTACACGTTTTCGGCCGAAAACGCGTTTTCCGGCGAAAACGCACACCACGGCTCTTTCTGAGAAAAAGCAAGCACGGAGGACGAGAATCGCTTTTGCCCTGCGTAGCGTTCCGGGCAGCGGGTAGAACCAGGCAGAGAATTCCCGGCTAGCAGCTTCCCTGTGGCCGGGAAGTGCAAACGTACACGTTTTCGGCCGAAAACGCGTTTTCCGGCGAAAACGCACACCACGGCTCTTTCTGAGAAAAAGCAAGCACGGAGGACGAGAATCGCTTTTGCCCTGCGTAGCGTTCCGGGCAGCGGGTAGAACCAGGCAGAGAATTCCCGGCTAGCAGCTTCCCTGTGGCCGGGAAGTGCAAACGTACACGTTTTCGGCCGAAAACGCGTTTTCCGGCGAAAACGCACACCACGGCTCTTTCTGAGAAAAAGCAAGCACGGAGGACGAGAATCGCTTTTGCCCTGCGTAGCGTTCCGGGCAGCGGGTAGAACCAGGCAGAGAATTCCCGGCAAGCAGCTTCCCTGTGGCGGGGAAGTGCAAACGTACAGGTTTTCGGCCGAAAACGCGTTTTCCCGCGAAAACGCACACCACGGCTCTTTCTGAGAAAAAGCAAGCACGGAGGACGAGAATCGCTTTTGCCCTGCGTAGCGTTCTGAGCAGCGGGTAGAAATAGGCAGCGAATTGCCGGCTAGCAGCTTCCCTGTGGCCGGGAAGTGCAAACGTACACGTTTCCGGCCGAAAACGCGTTTTCCGGAGAAAAGCACACCATGGCTCTTTCTGAGAAAAAGCAAGCACGGAGGACGAGAATCGCTTTTGCCCTGCGTAGCGTTCCGGGCAGCGGGTAGAACCAGTCAGAGAATTCCCGGCTAGCAGCTTCCCTGTGGCCGGGAAGTGCAAACGTACACGTTTTCGGCCGAAAACGCGTTTTCCGGCGAAAACGCACACCACGGCTCTTTCTGAGAAAAAGCAAGCACGGAGGACGAGAATCGCTTTTGCCCTGCGTAGCGTTCCGGGCAGCGGGTAGAACCAGGCAGAGAATTCCCGGCTAGCAGCTTCCCTGTGGCCGGGAAGTGCAAACGTACAAGTTTTCGGCCGAAAACGCGTTTTCCGGCGAAAACGCACACCACGGCTCTTTCTGGGAAAAAGCAAGCACGGAGGACGAGAATCGCTTTTGCCCTGCGTAGCGTTCCTGGCAGCGGGTAGAACCAGGCAGAGAATTCCCGGCTAGCAGCTTCCCTGTGGCGGGGAAGTGCAAACGTACACGTTTTCAGCCGAAAACGAGTTTTAGGCGAAAAAGCACACCATGGCTCTTTCTGAGAAAAAGCAAGCACGGAGGACGAGAATCGCTTTCGCCCTGCGTAGCGTTCCGGGCAGCGGGTAGAACCAGGCAGAGAATTCCCGGCTAGCAGCTTCCCTGTGGCGGGGAAGTGCAAACGTACACGTTTTCGGCCGAAAACGCGTTTTCTGGCGAAAACGCACACCACGGCTCTTTCTGAGAAAAAGCAAGCACGGAGGACGAGAATCGCTTTTGCCCTGCGTAGTGTTCCGGGCAGCGGGTAGAACCAGGCAGAGAATTCCCGACTAGCAGCTTCCCTCTGGCCGGGAAGTGCAAACGTACACGTTTTCAGCCGAAAATGCGTTTTCCCGCGAAAACGCACACCACGGCTCTTTCTGAGAAAAAGCAAGCACGGAGGACGAGAATCGCTTTTGCCCTGCGTAGTGTTCCGGGCAGCGGGTAGAACCAGGCAGAGAATTCCCGGCTAGCAGCTTCCCTGTGGCCGGGAAGTGCAAACGTACACGTTTTCGGCCGAAAACGCGTTTTCCGGCGAAAACGCACACCACGGCTCTTTCTGAGAAAAAGCAAGCACGGAGGACGAGAATCGCTTTTGCCCTGCGTAGCGTTCCGGGCAGCGGGTAGAACCAGGCAGAGAATTCCCGGCTAGCAGCTTCCCTGTGGCCGGGAAGTGCAAACGTACACGTTTTCGGCCGAAAACGCGTTTACCGGCGAAAACGCACACCACGGCTCTTTCTGAGAAAAAGCAAGCACGGAGGACGAGAATCGCTTTTGCCCTGCGTAGCGTTCCGGGCAGCGGGTAGAACCAGGCAGAGAATTCCCGGCTACCAGCTTCCCTGTGGCGGGGAAGTGCAAACGTACACGTTTTCGGCCGAAAACGCGTTTACCGGCGAAAACGCACACCACGGCTCTTTCTGAGAAAAAGCAAGCACGGAGGACGAGAATCGCTATTGCCCTGCGTAGCGTTCCGGGCAGCGGGTAGAACCAGGCAGAGAATTCCCGTCTAGCAGCTTCCCTGTGGCGGGGAAGTGCAAACGTACACGTATTCGGCCGAAAACGCGTTTTCTGGCGAAAACGCACACCACGGCTCTTTCTGAGAAAAAGCAAGCACGGAGGACGAGAATCGCTTTTGCCCTGCGTAGTGTTCCGGGCAGCGGGTAGAACCAGGCAGAGAATTCCCGGCTAGCAGCTTCCCTGTGGCAGGGAAGTGCAAACGTACACGTTTTCGGCCGAAAACGCGTTTTCTGGCGAAAACGCACACCACGGCTCTTTCTGAGAAAAAGCAAGCACGGAGGACGAGAATCGCTTTTGCCCTGCGTAGTGTTCCGGGCAGCGGGTAGAACCAGGCAGAGAATTCCCGGCTAGCAGCTTCCCTGTGGCCGGGAAGTGCAAACGTACAGGTTTTCGGCCGAAAACGCGTTTTCCCGCGAAAACGCACACCACGGCTCTTTCTGAGAAAAAGCAAGCACGGAGGACGAGAATCGCTTTTGCCCTGCGTAGCGTTCCGGGCAGCGGGTAGAACCAGGCAGAGAATTCCCGGCTAGCAGCTTCCCTGTGGCCGGGAAGTGCAAACGTACACGTTTTCGGCCGAAAACGCGTTTTCTAGCGAAAACGCACACCACGGCTCTTTCTGAGAAAAAGCAAGCACGGAGGACGAGAATCGCTTTTGCCCTGCGTAGCGTTCCTGGCAGCGGGTAGAACCAGGCAGAGAATTCCCGTCTAGCAGCTTCCCTGTGGCGGGGAAGTGCAAACGTACACGTTTTCGGCCGAAAACGCGTTTTCCGGCGAAAACGCACACCACGGCTCTTTCTGGGAAAAAGCAAGCACGGAGGACGAGAATCGCTTTTGCCCCGCGTAGCGTTCCGGGCAGCGGGTAGAACCAGGCAGAGAATTCCCGGCTAGCAGCTGCCCTGTGGCCGGGAAGTGCAAACGTACACGTTTTCGGCCGAAAACGCGTTTTCCCGCGAAAACGCACGCCACGGCTCTTTCTGAGAAAAAGCAAGCACGGAGGACGAGAACCGCTTTTGCCCTGCGTAGCGTTCCGGGCAGCGGGTAGAACCAGGCAGAGAATTCCCGGCTAGCAGCTTCCCTGTGGCCGGGAAGTGCAAACGTACACGTTTTCGGCCGAAAACGCGTTTTCCGGCGAAAAAGCACACCACGGCTCTTTCTGAGAAAAAGCAAGCACGGAGGACGAGAATCGCTTTTGCCCTGCGTAGCGTTCCGGGCAGCGGGTAGAACCAGGCAGAGAATTCCCGGCTAGCAGCTTCCCTGTGGCCGGGAAGTGCAAACGTACACGTTTTCGGCCGAAAACGCGTTTTCCGGCGAAAACGCACACCACGGCTCTTTATGAGAAAAAGCAAGCACGGAGGACGAGAATCGCTTTTGCCCTGCGTAGCGTTCCGGGCAGCGGGTAGAACCAGGCAGAGAATTCCCGGCTAGCAGCTTCCCTGTGGCGGGGAAGTGCAAACGTACACGTTTTCGGCCGAAAACGCGTTTTCCGGCGAAAACGCACACCACGGCTCTTTCTGAGAAAAAGCAAGCACGGAGGACGAGAATCGCTTTTGCCCTGCGTAGTGTTCCGGGCAGCGGGTAGAACCAGGCAGAGAATTCCCGGCTAGCAGCTTCCCTGTGGCCGGGAAGTGCAAACGTACACGTTTTCGGCCGAAAACGCGTTTACCGGCGAAAACGCACACCACGGCTCTTTCTGAGAAAAAGCAAGCACGGAGGACGAGAATCGCTTTTGCCCTGCGTAGCGTTCCGGGCAGCGGGTAGAACCAGGCAAAGAATTCCCGGCTAGCAGCTTCCCTGTGGCCGCGAAGTGCAAACGTACACGTTTTCGGCCGAAAACGCGTTTTCCCGCGAAAACGCACACCACGGCTCTTTCTGAGAAAAAGCAAGCACGGAGGACGAGAATCGCTTTTGCCCTGCGTAGCGTTCCGGGCAGCGGGTAGAACCAGGCAGAGAATTCCCGGCTAGCAGCTTCCCTGTGGCCGGGAAGTGCAAACGTACACGTTTTCGGCCGAAAAAGCGTTTTCGGCGAAAAAGCACACCATGGCTCCTTCTGAGAAAAAGCAAGCACGGAGGACGAAAATCGCTTTTGCCCTGCGTAGCGTTCCGGGCAGCGGGTAGAACCAGGCAGAGAATTCCCGGCTAGCAGCTTCCCTGTGGCCGGGAAGTGCAAACGTACACGTTTTCGGCCGAAAACGCGTTTTCCGGCGAAAACGCACACCACGGCTCTTTCTGAGAAAAAGCAAGCACGGAGGACGAGAATCGCTTTTGCCCTGCGTAGCGTTCCGGGCAGCGGGTAGAACCAGGCAGAGAATTCCCGGCTAGCAGCTTCCCTGTGGCCGGGAAGTGCAAACGTACACGTTTTCGCCGAAAACGCGTTTTCCCGCGAAAACGCACACCACGGCTCTTTCTGAGAAAAAGCAAGCACGGAGGACGAGAATCGCTTTTGCCCTGCGTAGCGTTCCGGGCAGCGGGTAGAACCAGGCAGAGAATTCCCGTCTAGCAGCTTCCCTGTGGCCGGGAAGTGCAAACGTACACGTTTTCGGCCGAAAACGCGTTTTCCGGCGAAAACGCACACCACGGCTCTTTCTGAGAAAAAGCAAGCACGGAGGACGAGAATCGGTTTTGCCCTGCGTAGCGTTCCGGGCAGCGGGTAGAACCAGGCAGAGAATTCCCGGCTAGCAGCTTCCCTGTGGCCGGGAAGTGCAAACGTACACGTTTTCGGCCGAAAACGCGTTTACCGGCGAAAACGCAACCACGGCTCTTTCTGAGAAAAAGCAAGCACGGAGGACGAGAATCGCTTTTGCCCTGCGTAGTGTTCCGGGCAGCGGGTAGAACCAGGCAGCGAATTGCCGGCTAGCAGCTTCCCTGTGGCGGGGAAGTGCAAACGTACACGTTTTCGGCCGAAAACGCGTTTTCCGGCGAAAAAGCACACCACGGCTCTTTCTGAGAAAAAGCAAGCACGGAGGACGAGAATCGCTTTTGCCCTGCGTAGCGTTCTGAGCAGCGGGTAGAACCAGGCAGAGAATTCCCGGCTAGCAGGTTCCCTGTGGCGGGGAAGTGCAAACGTACACGTTTTCGGCCGAAAACGCGTTTTCCGGCGAAAACGCACACCACGGCTCTTTCTGAGAAAAAGCAAGCACGGAGGACGAGAATCGCTTTTGCCCTGCGTAGCGTTCCGGGCAGCGGGTAGAACCAGGCAGAGAATTTCCGGCTAGCAGCTTCCCTGTGGCCGGGAAGTGCAAACGTACACGTTTTCGGCCGAAAACCGTTTTCCCGCGAAAACGCACACCACGGCTCTTTCTGAGAAAAAGCAAGCACGGAGGACGAGAACCGCTTTTGCCCTGCGTAGCGTTCCGGCAACGGGTAGAACCAGGCAGAGAATTCCCGGCTAGCAGCTTCCCTGTGGCCGGGAAGTGCAAACGTACACGTTTTCGCCGAAAACGCGTTTTCCGTCGAAAACGCACACCACGGCTCTTTCTGAGAAAAAGCAAGCACGGAGGACGAGAATCGCTTTTGCCCTGCGTAGCGTTCCGGGCAGCGGGTAGAACCAGGCAGCGAATTGCCGGCTAGCAGCTTCCCTGTGGCCGGGAAGTGCAAACGTACACGTTTTCGGCCGAAAACGCGTTTACCGGCGAAAACGCACACCACGGCTCTTTCTGAGAAAAAGCAAGCACGGAGGACGAGAATCGCTTTTGCCCTGCGTAGCGTTCCGGGCAGCGGGTAGAACCAGGCAGAGAATTTCCGGCTAGCAGCTTCCCTGTGGCCGGGAAGTGCAAACGTACACGTTTTCGGCCGAAAACCGTTTTCCCGCGAAAACGCACACCACGGCTCTTTCTGAGAAAAAGCAAGCACGGAGGACGAGAACCGCTTTTGCCCTGCGTAGCGTTCCGGCAACGGGTAGAACCAGGCAGAGAATTCCCGGCTAGCAGCTTCCCTGTGGCCGGGAAGTGCAAACGTACACGTTTTCGCCGAAAACGCGTTTTCCGTCGAAAACGCACACCACGGCTCTTTCTGAGAAAAAGCAAGCACGGAGGACGAGAATCGCTTTTGCCCTGCGTAGCGTTCCGGGCAGCGGGTAGAACCAGGCAGCGAATTGCCGGCTAGCAGCTTCCCTGTGGCCGGGAAGTGCAAACGTACACGTTTTCGGCCGAAAACGCGTTTACCGGCGAAAACGCACACCACGGCTCTTTCTGAGAAAAAGCAAGCACGGAGGACGAGAATCGCTTTTGCCCTGCGTAGCGTTCCGGGCAGCGGGTAGAACCAGGCAGAGAATTCCCGGCTAGCAGCTTCCCTGTGGCCGGGAAGTGCAAACGTAAACGTTTTCGGCCGAAAACGCGTTTACCGGCGAAAACGCACACCACGGCTCTTTCTGAGAAAAAGCAAGCACGGAGGACGAGAATCGCTTTTGCCCTGCGTAGCGTTCCGGGCAGCGGGTAGAACCAGGCAGAGAATTCCCGTCTAGCAGCTTCCCTGTGGCCGGGAAGTGCAAACGTACACGTTTTCGGCCGAAAACGCGTTTTCCGGCGAAAACGCACACCACGGCTCTTTCTGAGAAAAAGCAAGCACGGAGGACGAGAACCGCTTTTGCCCTGCGTAGCGTTCCGGGCAGCGGGTAGAACCAGGCAGAGAATTCCCGGCTAGCAGCTTCCCTGTGGCGGGGAAGTGCAAACGTACACGTTTTCGGCCGAAAACGCGTTTTCCGGCGAAAACGCACACCACGGCTCTTTCTGAGAAAAAGCAAGCACGGAGGACGAGAATCGCTTTTGCCCTGCGTAGCGTTCTGAGCAGCGGGTACAAATAGGCAGCGAATTGCCGGCTAGCAGCTTCCCTGTGGCCGGGAAGTGCAAACGTACACGTTTCCGGCCGAAAACGCGTTTTCCGGAGAAAAAGCACATCATGGCTCTTTCTGAGAAAAAGCAAGCACGGAGGACGAGAATCGCTTTTGCCCTGCGTAGCGTTCCGGGCAGCGGGTAGAACCAGTCAGAGAATTCCCGGCTAGCAGCTTCCCTGTGGCGGGGAAGTGCAAACGTACACGTTTTCGGCCGAAAACGCGTTTTCTGGCGAAAACGCACACCACGGCTCTTTCTGAGAAAAAGCAAGCACGGAGGACGAGAATCGCTTTTGCCCTGCGTAGCGTTCCGGGCAGCGGGTAGAACCAGGTAGAGAATTCCCGTCTAGCAGCTTCCCTGTGGCGGGGAAGTGCAAACGTACACGTTTTCGGCCGAAAACGCGTTTACCGGCGAAAAAGCACACCACGGCTCTTTCTGAGAAAAAGCAAGCACGGAGGACGAGAATCGCTTTTGCCCTGCGTAGCGTTCCGGGCAGCGGGTAGAACCAGGCAGAGAATTCCCGGCTAGCAGCTTCCCTGTGGCCGGGAAGTGCAAACGTACACGTTTTCGGCCGAAAACGCGTTTTCTGGCGAAAACGCACACCACGGCTCTTTCTGGGAAAAAGCAAGCACGGAGGACGAGAATCGCTTTTGCCCTGCGTAGCGTTCCTGGCAGGGGGTAGAACCAGGCAGAGAATTCCCGGCTAGCAGCTTCCCTGTGGCCGGGAAGTGCAAACGTACACGTTTTCGGCCTAAAACACGTTTTCCGGCGAAAACGCACACCACGGCTCTTTCTGAGAAAAAGCAAGCACGGAGGACGAGAATCGCTTTTGCCCTGCGTAGCGTTCCGGGCAGCGGGTAGAACCAGGCAGAGAATTCCCGGCTAGCAGCTTCCCTGTGGCCGGGAAGTGCAAACGTACACGTTTTCGGCCGAAAACGCGTTTTCCGGCGAAAACGCACACCACGGCTCTTTCTGAGAAAAAGCAAGCACGGAGGACGAGAATCGCTTTTGCCCTGCGTAGCGTTCCGGGCAGCGGGTAGAACCAGGCAGAGAATTCCCGGCTAGCAGCTTCCCTGTGGCGGGGAAGTGCAAACGTACACGTTTTCGGCCGAAAACGCGTTTTCCGGCGAAAACGCACACCACGGCTCTTTCTGAGAAAAAGCAAGCACGGAGGACGAGAATCGCTTTTGCCCTGCGTAGCGTTCTGAGCAGCGGGTAGAACCAGGCAGAGAATTCCCGGCTAGCAGCTTCCCTGTGGCCGGGAAGTGCAAACGTACACGTTTTCGGCCGAAAACGCGTTTTCCGGCGAAAAAGCACACCACGGCTCTTTCTGAGAAAAAGCAAGCACGGAGGACGAGAATCGCTTTTGCCCTGCGTAGCGTTCCGGGCAGCGGGTAGAACCAGGCAGAGAATTCCCGGCTAGCAGCTTCCCTGTGGCGGGGAAGTGCAAACGTACACGTTTTCGGCCGAAAACGCGTTTTCCGGCGAAAACGCACACCACGGCTCTTTCTGAGAAAAAGCAAGCACGGAGGACGAGAATCGCTTTTGCCCTGCGTAGTGTTCCGGGCAGCGGGTAGAACCAGGCAGAGAATTCCCGGCTAGCAGCTTCACTCTGGCCGGGAAGTGCAAACGTACACGTTTTCAGCCGAAAACGCGTTTTCCGGCGAAAACGCACACCACGGCTCTTTCTGAGAAAAAGCAAGCACGGAGGACGAGAATCGCTTTTGCCCTGCGTAGCGTTCCGGGCAGCGGGTAGAACCAGGTAGAGAATTCCCGGCTAGCAGCTTCCCTGTGGCCGGGAAGTGCAAACGTACAGGTTTTCGGCCGAAAACGCGTTTTCCGGCGAAAACGCACACCACGGCTCTTTCTGAGAAAAAGCAAGCACGGAGGACGAGAATCGCTTTTGCCCTGCGTAGCGTTCCGGGCAGCGGGCAGAACCAGGTAGAGAAATCCCGGCTAGCAGCTTCCCTGTGGCGGGGAAGTGTAAACGTACACGTTTTCGGCCGAAAACGCGTTTTCCGGCGAAAACGCACACCACGGCTCTTTCTGAGAAAAAGCAAGCACGGAGGACGAGAATCGCTTTTGCCCTGCGTAGCGTTCTGAGCAGCGGGTAGAAATAGGCAGCGAATTGCCGGCTAGCAGCTTCCCTGTGGCCGGGAAGTGCAAACGTACACGTTTTCGGCCGAAAACGCGTTTTCCGGCGAAAAAGCACACCATGGCTCTTTCTGAGAAAAAGCAAGCACGGAGGACGAGAATCGCTTTTGCCCTGCGTAGCGTTCCGGGCAGCGGGTAGAACCAGGCAGAGAATTCCCGGCTAGCAGCTGCCCTGTGGCCGGGAAGTGCAAACGTACACGTTTTCAGCCGAAAACGCGTTTTCCCGCGAAAACGCACGCCACGGCTCTTTCTGAGAAAAAGCAAGCACGGAGGACGAGAATCGCTTTTGCCCTGCGTAGCGTTCCGGGCAGCGGGTAGAACCAGGCAGAGAATTCCCGGCTAGCAGCTTCCCTGTGGCCGGGAAGTGCAAACGTACACGTTTTCGGCCGAAAACGCGTTTTCCGGCGAAAACGCACACCACGGCTCTTTCTGAGAAAAAGCAAGCACGGAGGACGAGAATCGCTTTTGCCCTGCGTAGCGTTCCCGGCAGCGGGTAGAACCAGGCAGAGAATTCCCGGCTAGCAGCTTCCCTGTGGCGGGGAAGTGCAAACGTACACGTTTTCGGCCGAAAACGCGTTTTCCGGCGAAAACGCACACCACGGCTCTTTCTGAGAAAAAGCAAGCACGGAGGACGAGAATCGCTTTTGCCCTGCGTAGCGTTCCGGGCAGCGGGTAGAACCAGGCAGAGAATTCCCGGCTAGCAGCTTCCCTGTGGCCGGGAAGTGCAAACGTACACGTTTTCGGCCGAAAACGCGTTTTCCGGCGAAAACGCACACCACGGCTCTTTCTGAGAAAAAGCAAGCACGGAGGACGAGAATCGCTTTTGCCCTGCGTAGCGTTCCGGGCAGCGGGTAGAACCAGGCAGAGAATTCCCGGCAAGCAGCTTCCCTGTGGCGGGGAAGTGCAAACGTACAGGTTTTCGGCCGAAAACGCGTTTTCCCGCGAAAACGCACACCACGGCTCTTTCTGAGAAAAAGCAAGCACGGAGGACGAGAATCGCTTTTGCCCTGCGTAGCGTTCTGAGCAGCGGGTAGAAATAGGCAGCGAATTGCCGGCTAGCAGCTTCCCTGTGGCCGGGAAGTGCAAACGTACACGTTTCCGGCCGAAAACGCGTTTTCCGGAGAAAAGCACACCATGGCTCTTTCTGAGAAAAAGCAAGCACGGAGGACGAGAATCGCTTTCGCCCTGCGTAGCGTTCCGGGCAGCGGGTAGAACCAGGCAGAGAATTCCCGTCTAGCAGCTTCCCTGTGGCCGGGAAGTGCAAACGTACACGTTTTCGGCCGAAAACGCGTTTTCCGGCGAAAACGCACACCACGGCTCTTTCTGAGAAAAAGCAAGCACGGAGGACGAGAATCGCTTTTGCCCTGCGTAGCGTTCCGGGCAGCGGGTAGAACCAGGCAGAGAATTCCCGGCTAGCAGCTTCCCTGTGGCCGGGAAGTGCAAACGTACACGTTTTCGGCCGAAAACGCGTTTTCCGGCGAAAACGCACACCACGGCTCTTTCTGAGAAAAAGCAAGCACGGAGGACGAGAATCGCTTTTGCCCTGCGTAGCGTTCCGGGCAGCGGGTAGAACCAGGCAGAGAATTCCCGGCTAGCAGCTTCCCTGTGGCGGGGAAGTGCAAACGTACACGTTTTCGGCCGAAAACGCGTTTTCCGGCGAAAACGCACACCACGGCTCTTTCTGAGAAAAAGCAAGCACGGAGGACGAGAATCGCTTTTGCCCTGCGTAGCGTTCTGAGCAGCGGGTAGAACCAGGCAGAGAATTCCCGGCTAGCAGCTTCCCTGTGGCCGGGAAGTGCAAACGTACACGTTTTCGGCCGAAAACGCGTTTTCCGGCGAAAAAGCACACCACGGCTCTTTCTGAGAAAAAGCAAGCACGGAGGACGAGAATCGCTTTTGCCCTGCGTAGCGTTCCGGGCAGCGGGTAGAACCAGGCAGAGAATTCCCGGCTAGCAGCTTCCCTGTGGCGGGGAAGTGCAAACGTACACGTTTTCGGCCGAAAACGCGTTTTCCGGCGAAAACGCACACCACGGCTCTTTCTGAGAAAAAGCAAGCACGGAGGACGAGAATCGCTTTTGCCCTGCGTAGTGTTCCGGGCAGCGGGTAGAACCAGGCAGAGAATTCCCGGCTAGCAGCTTCACTCTGGCCGGGAAGTGCAAACGTACACGTTTTCAGCCGAAAACGCGTTTTCCGGCGAAAACGCACACCACGGCTCTTTCTGAGAAAAAGCAAGCACGGAGGACGAGAATCGCTTTTGCCCTGCGTAGCGTTCCGGGCAGCGGGTAGAACCAGGTAGAGAATTCCCGGCTAGCAGCTTCCCTGTGGCCGGGAAGTGCAAACGTACACGTTTTCGGCCGAAAACGCGTTTTCCGGCGAAAACGCACACCACGGCTCTTTCTGAGAAAAAGCAAGCACGGAGGACGAGAATCGCTTTTGCCCTGCGTAGCGTTCCGGGCAGCGGGCAGAACCAGGTAGAGAAATCCCGGCTAGCAGCTTCCCTGTGGCGGGGAAGTGTAAACGTACACGTTTTCGGCCGAAAACGCGTTTTCCGGCGAAAACGCACACCACGGCTCTTTCTGAGAAAAAGCAAGCACGGAGGACGAGAATCGCTTTTGCCCTGCGTAGCGTTCTGAGCAGCGGGTAGAAATAGGCAGCGAATTGCCGGCTAGCAGCTTCCCTGTGGCCGGGAAGTGCAAACGTACACGTTTTCGGCCGAAAACGCGTTTTCCGGCGAAAAAGGACACCATGGCTCTTTCTGAGAAAAAGCAAGCACGGAGGACGAGAATCGCTTTTGCCCTGCGTAGCGTTCCGGGCAGCGGGTAGAACCAGGCAGAGAATTCCCGGCTAGCAGCTGCCCTGTGGCCGGGAAGTGCAAACGTACACGTTTTCAGCCGAAAACGCGTTTTCCCGCGAAAACGCACGCCACGGCTCTTTCTGAGAAAAAGCAAGCACGGAGGACGAGAATCGCTTTTGCCCTGCGTAGCGTTCCGGGCAGCGGGTAGAACCAGGCAGAGAATTCCCGGCTAGCAGCTTCCCTGTGGCCGGGAAGTGCAAACGTACACGTTTTCGGCCGAAAACGCGTTTTCCGGCGAAAACGCACACCACGGCTCTTTCTGAGAAAAAGCAAGCACGGAGGACGAGAATCGCTTTTGCCCTGCGTAGCGTTCCCGGCAGCGGGTAGAACCAGGCAGAGAATTCCCGGCTAGCAGCTTCCCTGTGGCGGGGAAGTGCAAACGTACACGTTTTCGGCCGAAAACGCGTTTTCCGGCGAAAACGCACACCACGGCTCTTTCTGAGAAAAAGCAAGCACGGAGGACGAGAATCGCTTTTGCCCTGCGTAGCGTTCCGGGCAGCGGGTAGAACCAGGCAGAGAATTCCCGGCTAGCAGCTTCCCTGTGGCCGGGAAGTGCAAACGTACACGTTTTCGGCCGAAAACGCGTTTTCCGGCGAAAACGCACACCACGGCTCTTTCTGAGAAAAAGCAAGCACGGAGGACGAGAATCGCTTTTGCCCTGCGTAGCGTTCCGGGCAGCGGGTAGAACCAGGCAGAGAATTCCCGGCTAGCAGCTTCCCTGTGGCCGGGAAGTGCAAACGTACACGTTTTCGGCCGAAAACGCGTTTTCCGGCGAAAACGCACACCACGGCTCTTTCTGAGAAAAAGCAAGCACGGAGGACGAGAATCGCTTTTGCCCTGCGTAGCGTTCCGGGCAGCGGGTAGAACCAGGCAGAGAATTCCCGGCAAGCAGCTTCCCTGTGGCGGGGAAGTGCAAACGTACAGGTTTTCGGCCGAAAACGCGTTTTCCCGCGAAAACGCACACCACGGCTCTTTCTGAGAAAAAGCAAGCACGGAGGACGAGAATCGCTTTTGCCCTGCGTAGCGTTCTGAGCAGCGGGTAGAAATAGGCAGCGAATTGCCGGCTAGCAGCTTCCCTGTGGCCGGGAAGTGCAAACGTACACGTTTCCGGCCGAAAACGCGTTTTCCGGAGAAAAGCACACCATGGCTCTTTCTGAGAAAAAGCAAGCACGGAGGACGAGAATCGCTTTTGCCCTGCGTAGCGTTCCGGGCAGCGGGTAGAACCAGGCAGAGAATTCCCGGCTAGCAGCTTCCCTGTGGCCGGGAAGTGCAAACGTACACGTTTTCGGCCGAAAACGCGTTTTCCGGCGAAAACGCACACCACGGCTCTTTCTGAGAAAAAGCAAGCACGGAGGACGAGAATCGCTTTTGCCCTGCGTAGCGTTCCGGGCAGCGGGTAGAACCAGGCAGAGAATTCCCGGCTAGCAGCTTCCCTGTGGCCGGGAAGTGCAAACGTACAAGTTTTCGGCCGAAAACGCGTTTTCCGGCGAAAACGCACACCACGGCTCTTTCTGGGAAAAAGCAAGCACGGAGGACGAGAATCGCTTTTGCCCTGCGTAGCGTTCCTGGCAGCGGGTAGAACCAGGCAGAGAATTCCCGGCTAGCAGCTTCCCTGTGGCGGGGAAGTGCAAACGTACACGTTTTCAGCCGAAAACGAGTTTTAGGCGAAAAAGCACACCATGGCTCTTTCTGAGAAAAAGCAAGCACGGAGGACGAGAATCGCTTTCGCCCTGCGTAGCGTTCCGGGCAGCGGGTAGAACCAGGCAGAGAATTCCCGTCTAGCAGCTTCCCTGTGGCCGGGAAGTGCAAACGTACACGTTTTCGGCCGAAAACGCGTTTTCCGGCGAAAACGCACACCACGGCTCTTTCTGAGAAAAAGCAAGCACGGAGGACGAGAATCGCTTTTGCCCTGCGTAGCGTTCCGGGCAGCGGGTAGAACCAGGCAGAGAATTCCCGGCTAGCAGCTTCCCTGTGGCCGGGAAGTGCAAACGTACACGTTTTCGGCCGAAAACGCGTTTTCCGGCGAAAACGCACACCACGGCTCTTTCTGAGAAAAAGCAAGCACGGAGGACGAGAATCGCTTTTGCCCTGCGTAGCGTTCCCGGCAGCGGGTAGAACCAGGCAGAGAATTCCCGTCTAGCAGCTTCCCTGTGGCGGGGAAGTGCAAACGTACACGTTTTCGGCCGAAAACGCGTTTTCCGGCGAAAACGCACACCACGGCTCTTTCTGAGAAAAAGCAAGCACGGAGGACGAGAATCGCTTTTGCCCTGCGTAGCGTTCTGAGCAGCGGGTAGAACCAGGCAGAGAATTCCCGGCTAGCAGCTTCCCTGTGGCCGGGAAGTGCAAACGTACACGTTTTCGGCCGAAAACGCGTTTTCCGGCGAAAAAGCACACCATGGCTCTTTCTGAGAAAAAGCAAGCACGGAGGACGAGAATCGCTTTTGCCCTGCGTAGCGTTCCGGGCAGCGGGTAGAACCAGGCAGAGAATTCCCGTCTAGCAGCTTCCCTGTGGCGGGGAAGTGCAAACGTACACGTTTTCGGCCGAAAACGCGTTTTCCGGCGAAAACGCACACCACGGCTCTTTCTGAGAAAAAGCAAGCACGGAGGACGAGAATCGCTTTTGCCCTGCGTAGCGTTCCGGGCAGCGGGTAGAACCAGGCAGAGAATTCCCGTCTAGCAGCTTCCCTGTGGCGGGGAAGTGCAAACGTACACGTTTTCGGCCGAAAACGCGTTTTCCGGCGAAAACGCACACCACGGCTCTTTCTGAGAAAAAGCAAGCACGGAGGACGAGAATCGCTTTTGCCCTGCGTAGCGTTCCGGGCAGCGGGTAGAACCAGGCAGAGAATTCCCGGCTAGCAGCTTCCCTGTGGCGGGGAAGTGCAAACGTACACGTTTTCGGCCGAAAACGCGTTTTCCGGCGAAAACGCACACCACGGCTCTTTCTGAGAAAAAGCAAGCACGGAGGACGAGAATCGCTTTTGCCCTGCGTAGCGTTCCGGGCAGCGGGTATAACCAGGCAGAGAATTCCCGGCTAGCAGCTTCCCTGTGGCGGGGAAGTGCAAACGTACACGTTTTCGGCCGAAAACGCGTTTTCTGGCGAAAACGCACACCACGGCTCTTTCTGAGAAAAAGCAAGCACGGAGGACGAGAATCGCTTTTGCCCTGCGTAGTGTTCCGGGCAGCGGGTAGAACCAGGCAGAGAATTCCCGGCTAGCAGCTTCCCTGTGGCCGGGAAGTGCAAACGTACACGTTTTCAGCCGAAAATGCGTTTACCGGCGAAAAAGCACACCACGGCTCTTTCTGAGAAAAAGCAAGCACGGAGGACGAGAATCGCTTTTGCCCTGCGTAGTGTTCCGGGCAGCGGGTAGAACCAGGCAGAGAATTCCCGGCTAGCAGCTTCCCTGTGGCCGGGAAGTGCAAACGTACACGTTTTCGGCCGAAAACGCGTTTTCCCGCGAAAACGCACACCACGGCTCTTTCTGAGAAAAAGCAAGCACGGAGGACGAGAATCGCTTTTGCCCTGCGTAGCGTTCCGGGCAGCGGGTAGAACCAGGCAGAGAATTCCCGGCTAGCGGCTTCCCTGTGGCCGGGAAGTGCAAACGTACACGTTTTCACCGAAAACACGTTTTCCGGCGAAAACGCACACCACGGCTCTTTCTGAGAAAAAGCAAGCACGGAGGACGAGAATCGCTTTTGCCCTGCGTAGCGTTCCGGGCAGCGGGTAGAACCAGGCAGAGAATTCCCGTCTAGCAGCTTCCCTGTGGCCGGGAAGTGCAAACGTACACGTTTTCGGCCGAAAACGCGTTTTCCGGCGAAAACGCACACCACGGCTCTTTCTGAGAAAAAGCAAGCACGGAGGACGAGAATCGCTTTTGCCCTGCGTAGCGTTCCGGGCAGCGGGTAGAACCAGGCAGAGAATTCCCGGCTAGCAGCTTCCCTGTGGCGGGGAAGTGCAAACTTACACGTTTTCAGCCGAAAATGCGTTTTCCCGCGAAAACGCACACCACGGCTCTTTCTGAGAAAAAGCAAGCACGGAGGACGAGAATCGCTTTTGCCCTGCGTAGTGTTCCGGGCAGCGGGTAGAACCAGGCAGAGAATTCCCGGCTAGCAGCTTCCCTGTGGCCGGGAAGTGCAAACGTACACGTTTTCGGCCGAAAACGCGTTTTCCGGCGAAAACGCACACCACGGCTCTTTCTGAGAAAAAGCAAGCACGGAGGACGAGAATCGCTTTTGCCCTGCGTAGCGTTCCGGGCAGCGGGTAGAACCAGGCAGAGAATTCCCGGCTAGCAGCTTCCCTGTGGCCGGGAAGTGCAAACGTACACGTTTTCGGCCGAAAACGCGTTTTCCGGCGAAAACGCACACCACGGCTCTTTCTGGGAAAAAGCAAGCACGGAGGACGAGAATCGCTTTTGCCCTGCGTAGTGTTCCGGGCAGCGGGTAGAACCAGGCAGAGAATTCCCGGCTAGCAGCTTCCCTGTGGCCGGGAAGTGCAAACGTACACGTTTTCGGCCGAAAACGCGTTTTCCGGCGAAAACGCACACCACGGCTCTTTCTGAGAAAAAGCAAGCACGGAGGACGAGAATCGCTTTTGCCCTGCGTAGCGTTCCGGGCAGCGGGTAGAACCAGGCAGAGAATTCCCGGCTAGCAGCTTCCCTGTGGCCGGGAAGTGCAAACGTACACGTTTTCGGCCGAAAACGCGTTTTCCGGCGAAAACGCACACCACGGCTCTTTCTGGGAAAAAGCAAGCACGGAGGACGAGAATCGCTTTTGCCCTGCGTAGCGTTCCTGGCAGCGGGTAGAACCAGGCAGAGAATTCCCGGCTAGCAGCTTCCCTGTGGCGGGGAAGTGCAAACGTACACGTTTTCAGCCGAAAACGAGTTTTCCGGCGAAAAAGCACACTATGGCTCTTTCTGAGAAAAAGCAAGCACGGAGGACGAGAATCGCTTTCGCCCTGCGTAGCGTTCCGGGCAGCGGGTAGAACCAGGCAGAGAATTCCCGGCTAGCAGCTTCCCTGTGGCCGGGAAGTGCAAACGTACACGTTTTCGGCCGAAAACGCGTTTTCCGGCGAAAACGCACACCACGGCTCTTTCTGAGAAAAAGCAAGCACGGAGGACGAGAATCGCTTTTGCCCTGCGTAGCGTTCCGGGCAGCGGGTAGAACCAGGCAGAGAATTCCCGGCTAGCAGCTTCCCTGTGGCGGGGAAGTGCAAACGTACACGTTTTCGGCCGAAAACGCGTTTTCCGGCGAAAACGCACACCACGGCTCTTTCTGAGAAAAAGCAAGCACGGAGGACGAGAATCGCTTTTGCCCTGCGTAGCGTTCCGGGCAGCGGGTATAACCAGGCAGAGAATTCCCGGCTAGCAGCTTCCCTGTGGCGGGGAAGTGCAAACGTACACGTTTTCGGCCGAAAACGCGTTTTCTGGCGAAAACGCACACCACGGCTCTTTCTGAGAAAAAGCAAGCACGGAGGACGAGAATCGCTTTTGCCCTGCGTAGTGTTCCGGGCAGCGGGTAGAACCAGGCAGAGAATTCCCGGCTAGCAGCTTCCCTGTGGCCGGGAAGTGCAAACGTACACGTTTTCAGCCGAAAATGCGTTTTCCCGCGAAAACGCACACCACGGCTCTTTCTGAGAAAAAGCAAGCACGGAGGACGAGAATCGCTTTTGCCCTGCGTAGTGTTCCGGGCAGCGGGTAGAACCAGGCAGAGAATTCCCGGCTAGCAGCTTCCCTGTGGCCGGGAAGTGCAAACGTACACGTTTTCACCGAAAACGCGTTTTCCGGCGAAAACGCACACCACGGCTCTTTCTGAGAAAAAGCAAGCACGGAGGACGAGAATCGCTTTTGCCCTGCGTAGCGTTCCGGGCAGCGGGTAGAACCAGGCAGAGAATTCCCGGCTAGCGGCTTCCCTGTGGCCGGGAAGTGCAAACGTACACGTTTTCACCGAAAACACGTTTTCCGGCGAAAACGCACACCACGGCTCTTTCTGAGAAAAAGCAAGCACGGAGGACGAGAATCGCTTTTGCCCTGCGTAACGTTCCGGGCAGCGGGTAGAACCAGGCAGAGAATTCCCGGCTAGCAGCTTCCCTGTGGCCGGGAAGTGCAAACGTACACGTTTTCGGCCGAAAACGCGTTTACCGGAGAAAACGCACACCACGGCTCTTTCTGAGAGAAAGCAAGCACGGAGGACGAGAATCGCTTTTGCCCTGCGTAGCGTTCCGGGCAGCGGGTAGAACCAGGCAGAGAATTCCCGTCTAGCAGCTTCCCTGTGGCCGGGAAGTGCAAACGTACACGTTTTCGGCCGAAAACGCGTTTTCCGGCGAAAACGCACACCACGGCTCTTTCTGAGAAAAAGCAAGCACGGAGGACGAGAATCGCTTTTGCCCTGCGTAGCGTTCCGGGCAGCGGGTAGAACCAGGCAGAGAATTCCCGGCTAGCAGCTTCCCTGTGGCGGGGAAGTGCAAACTTACACGTTTTCAGCCGAAAATGCGTTTTCCCGCGAAAACGCACACCACGGCTCTTTCTGAGAAAAAGCAAGCACGGAGGACGAGAATCGCTTTTGCCCTGCGTAGTGTTCCGGGCAGCGGGTAGAACCAGGCAGAGAATTCCCGGCTAGCAGCTTCCCTGTGGCCGGGAAGTGCAAACGTACACGTTTTCGGCCGAAAACGCGTTTTTCCGGCGAAAACGCACACCACGGCTCTTTCTGAGAAAAAGCAAGCACGGAGGACGAGAATCGCTTTTGCCCTGCGTAGCGTTCCGGGCAGCGGGTAGAACCAGGCAGAGAATTCCCGGCTAGCAGCTTCCCTGTGGCCGGGAAGTGCAAACGTACACGTTTTCGGCCGAAAACGCGTTTTCCGGCGAAAACGCACACCACGGCTCTTTCTGGGAAAAAGCAAGCACGGAGGACGAGAATCGCTTTTGCCCTGCGTAGTGTTCCGGGCAGCGGGTAGAACCAGGCAGAGAATTCCCGGCTAGCAGCTTCCCTGTGGCCGGGAAGTGCAAACGTACACGTTTTCGGCCGAAAACGCGTTTTCCGGCGAAAACGCACACCACGGCTCTTTCTGAGAAAAAGCAAGCACGGAGGACGAGAATCGCTTTTGCCCTGCGTAGCGTTCCGGGCAGCGGGTAGAACCAGGCAGAGAATTCCCGGCTAGCAGCTTCCCTGTGGCCGGGAAGTGCAAACGTACACGTTTTCGGCCGAAAACGCGTTTTCCGGCGAAAACGCACACCACGGCTCTTTCTGGGAAAAAGCAAGCACGGAGGACGAGAATCGCTTTTGCCCTGCGTAGCGTTCCTGGCAGCGGGTAGAACCAGGCAGAGAATTCCCGGCTAGCAGCTTCCCTGTGGCGGGGAAGTGCAAACGTACACGTTTTCAGCCGAAAACGAGTTTTCCGGCGAAAAAGCACACTATGGCTCTTTCTGAGAAAAAGCAAGCACGGAGGACGAGAATCGCTTTCGCCCTGCGTAGCGTTCCGGGCAGCGGGTAGAACCAGGCAGAGAATTCCCGGCTAGCAGCTTCCCTGTGGCCGGGAAGTGCAAACGTACACGTTTTCGGCCGAAAACGCGTTTTCCGGCGAAAACGCACACCACGGCTCTTTCTGAGAAAAAGCAAGCACGGAGGACGAGAATCGCTTTTGCCCTGCGTAGCGTTCCTGGCAGCGGGTAGAACCAGGCAGAGAATTCCCGGCTAGCAGCTTCCCTGTGGCCGGGAAGTGCAAACGTACACGTTTTCGGCCGAAAACGCGTTTTCCGGCGAAAACGCACACCACGGCTCTTTCTGAGAAAAAGCAAGCACGGAGGACGAGAATCGCTTTTGCCCTGCGTAGCGTTCCGGGCAGCGGGTAGAACCAGGCAGAGAATTCCCGGCTAGCAGCTTCCCTGTGGCGGGGAAGTGCAAACGTACACGTTTTCGGCCGAAAACGCGTTTACCGGCGAAAACGCACACCACGGCTCTTTCTGAGAAAAAGCAAGCACGGAGGACGAGAATCGCTTTTGCCCTGCGTAGCGTTCCGGGCAGCGGGTATAACCAGGCAGAGAATTCCCGGCTAGCAGCTTCCCTGTGGCGGGGAAGTGCAAACGTACACGTTTTCGGCCGAAAACGCGTTTTCTGGCGAAAACGCACACCACGGCTCTTTCTGAGAAAAAGCAAGCACGGAGGACGAGAATCGCTTTTGCCCTGCGTAGTGTTCCGGGCAGCGGGTAGAACCAGGCAGAGAATTCCCGGCTAGCAGCTTCCCTGTGGCCGGGAAGTGCAAACGTACACGTTTTCAGCCGAAAATGCGTTTTCCCGCGAAAACGCACACCACGGCTCTTTCTGAGAAAAAGCAAGCACGGAGGACGAGAATCGCTTTTGCCCTGAGTAGTGTTCCGGGCAGCGGGTAGAACCAGGCAGAGAATTCCCGGCTAGCAGCTTCCCTGTGGCCGGGAAGTGCAAACGTACACGTTTTCGGCCGAAAACGCGTTTTCCCGCGAAAACGCACACCACGGCTCTTTCTGAGAAAAAGCAAGCACGGAGGACGAGAATCGCTTTTGCCCTGCGTAGCGTTCCGGGCAGCGGGTAGAACCAGGCAGAGAATTCCCGGCTAGCAGCTTCCCTGTGTCCGGGAAGTGCAAACGTACACGTTTTCACCGAAAACACGTTTTCCGGCGAAAACGCACACCACGGCTCTTTCTGAGAAAAAGCAAGCACGGAGGACGAGAATCGCTTTTGCCCTGCGTAGCGTTCCGGGCAGCGGGTAGAACCAGGCAGAGAATTCCCGTCTAGCAGCTTCCCTGTGGCCGGGAAGTGCAAACGTACACGTTTTCGGCTGAAAACGCGTTTACCGGCGAAAACGCACACCACGGCTCTTTCTGAGAGAAAGCAAGCAGGGAGGACGAGAATCGCTTTTGCCCTGCGTAGCGTTCCGGGCAGCGGGTAGAACCAGGCAGAGAATTCCCGTCTAGCAGCTTCCCTGTGGCCGGGAAGTGCAAACGTACACGTTTTCGGCCGAAAACGCGTTTTCCGGCGAAAACGCACACCACGGCTCTTTCTGAGAAAAAGCAAGCACGGAGGACGAGAATCGCTTTTGCCCTGCGTAGCGTTCCGTGCAGCGGGTAGAACCAGGCAGAGAATTCCCGGCTAGCAGCTTCCCTGTGGCGGGGAAGTGCAAACGTACACGTTTTCGGCCGAAAACGCGTTTACCGGCGAAAACGCACACCACGGCTCTTTCTGAGAAAAAGCAAGCACGGAGGACGAGAATCGCTTTTGCCCTGCGTAGCGTTCCGGGCAGCGGGTAGAACCAGGCAGAGAATTCCCGGCTACCAGCTTCCCTGTGGCGGGGAAGTGCAAACGTACACGTTTTCGGCCGAAAACGCGTTTTCTAGCGAAAACGCACACCACGGCTCTTTCTGAGAAAAAGCAAGCACGGAGGACGAGAATCGCTTTTGCCCTGCGTAGTGTTCCGGGCAGCGGGTAGAACCAGGCAGAGAATTCCCGGCTAGCAGCTTCCCTGTGGCGGGGAAGTGCAAACGTACACGTTTTCGGCCGAAAACGCGTTTTCCGGCGAAAACGCACACCACGGCTCTTTCTGAGAAAAAGCAAGCACGGAGGACGAGAATCGCTTTTGCCCTGCGTAGTGTTCCGGGCAGCGGGTAGAACCAGGCAGAGAATTCCCGGCTAGCAGCTTCCCTGTGGCCGGGAAGTGCAAACGTACACGTTTTCGGCCGAAAACGCGTTTTCCGGCGAAAACGCACACCACGGCTCTTTCTGAGAAAAAGCAAGCACGGAGGACGAGAATCGCTTTTGCCCTGCGTAGCGTTCCGGGCAGCGGGTAGAACCAGGCAGAGAATTCCCGGCTAGCAGCTTCCCTGTGGCCGGGAAGTGCAAACGTACAGGTTTTCGGCCGAAAACGCGTTTTCCCGCGAAAACGCACACCACGGCTCTTTCTGAGAAAAAGCAAGCACGGAGGACGAGAATCGCTTTTGCCCTGCGTAGCGTTCCGGGCAGCGGGTAGAACCAGGCAGAGAATTCCCGGCTAGCAGCTTCCCTGTGGCCGGGAAGTGCAAACGTACACGTTTTCACCGAAAACACGTTTTCCAGCGAAAACGCACACCACGGCTCTTTCTGAGAAAAAGCAAGCACGGAGGACGAGAATCACTTTTGCCCTGCGTAGCGTTCCGGGCAGCGGGTAGAACCAGGCAGAGAATTCCCGGCTAGCAGCTTCCCTGTGGCCGGGAAGTGCAAACGTACACGTTTTCGGCCGAAAACGCGTTTACCGGCGAAAACGCACACCACGGCTCTTTCTGAGAAAAAGCAAGCACGGAGGACGAGAATCGCTTTTGCCCTGCGTAGCGTTCCGGGCAGCGGGTAGAACCAGGCAGAGAATTCCCGGCTAGCAGCTTCCCTGTGGCCGGGAAGTGCAAACGTACAGGTTTTCGGCCGAAAACGCGTTTTCCCGCGAAAACGCACACCACGGCTCTTTCTGAGAAAAAGCAAGCACGGAGGACGAGAATCGCTTTTGCCCTGCGTAGCGTTCCGGGCAGCGGGTAGAACCAGGCAGAGAATTCCCGGCTAGCAGCTTCCCTGTGGCCGGGAAGTGCAAACGTACACGTTTTCACCGAAAACACGTTTTCCGGCGAAAACGCACACCACGGCTCTTTCTGAGAAAAAGCAAGCACGGAGGACGAGAATCGCTTTTGCCCTGCGTAGCGTTCCGGGCAGCGGGTAGAACCAGTCAGAGAATTCCCGGCTAGCAGCTTCCCTGTGGCCGGGAAGTGCAAACGTACACGTTTTCGGCCGAAAACGCGTTTTCCCGCGAAAACGCACACCGCGGCTCTTTCTGAGAGAAAGCAAGCACGGAGGACGAGAATCGCTTTTGCCCTGCGTAGCGTTCCGGGCAGCGGGTAGAACCAGGCAGAGAATTCCCGGCTAGCAGCTTCCCTGTGGCCGGGAAGTGCAAACGTACACGTTTTCGGCCGAAAAAGCGTTTTCCGGCGAAAACGCACACCACGGCTCTTTCTGGGAAAAAGCAAGCACGGAGGACGAGAATCGCTTTTGCCCTGCGTAGCGTTCCTGGCAGCGGGTAGAACCAGGCAGAGAATTCCCGGCTAGCAGCTTCCCTGTGGCGGGGAAGTGCAAACGTACACGTTTTCAGCCGAAAACGAGTTTTCCGGCGAAAAAGCACACTATGGCTCTTTCTGAGAAAAAGCAAGCACGGAGGACGAGAATCGCTTTCGCCCTGCGTAGCGTTCCGGGCAGCGGGTAGAACCAGGCAGAGAATTCCCGGCTAGCAGCTTCCCTGTGGCCGGGAAGTGCAAACGTACACGTTTTCGGCCGAAAACGCGTTTTCCGGCGAAAACGCACACCACGGCTCTTTCTGAGAAAAAGCAAGCACGGAGGACGAGAATCGCTTTTGCCCTGCGTAGCGTTCCTGGCAGCGGGTAGAACCAGGCAGAGAATTCCCGGCTAGCAGCTTCCCTGTGGCCGGGAAGTGCAAACGTACACGTTTTCGGCCGAAAACGCGTTTTCCGGCGAAAACGCACACCACGGCTCTTTCTGAGAAAAAGCAAGCACGGAGGACGAGAATCGCTTTTGCCCTGCGTAGCGTTCCGGGCAGCGGGTAGAACCAGGCAGAGAATTCCCGGCTACCAGCTTCCCTGTGGCGGGGAAGTGCAAACGTACACGTTTTCGGCCGAAAACGCGTTTTCTAGCGAAAACGCACACCACGGCTCTTTCTGAGAAAAAGCAAGCACGGAGGACGAGAATCGCTTTTGCCCTGCGTAGTGTTCCGGGCAGCGGGTAGAACCAGGCAGAGAATTCCCGGCTAGCAGCTTCCCTGTGGCGGGGAAGTGCAAACGTACACGTTTTCGGCCGAAAACGCGTTTTCCGGCGAAAACGCACACCACGGCTCTTTCTGAGAAAAAGCAAGCACGGAGGACGAGAATCGCTTTTGCCCTGCGTAGTGTTCCGGGCAGCGGGTAGAACCAGGCAGAGAATTCCCGGCTAGCAGCTTCCCTGTGGCCGGGAAGTGCAAACGTACACGTTTTCGGCCGAAAACGCGTTTTCCGGCGAAAACGCACACCACGGCTCTTTCTGAGAAAAAGCAAGCACGGAGGACGAGAATCGCTTTTGCCCTGCGTAGCGTTCCGGGCAGCGGGTAGAACCAGGCAGAGAATTCCCGGCTAGCAGCTTCCCTGTGGCCGGGAAGTGCAAACGTACAGGTTTTCGGCCGAAAACGCGTTTTCCCGCGAAAACGCACACCACGGCTCTTTCTGAGAAAAAGCAAGCACGGAGGACGAGAATCGCTTTTGCCCTGCGTAGCGTTCCGGGCAGCGGGTAGAACCAGGCAGAGAATTCCCGGCTAGCAGCTTCCCTGTGGCCGGGAAGTGCAAACGTACACGTTTTCACCGAAAACACGTTTTCCAGCGAAAACGCACACCACGGCTCTTTCTGAGAAAAAGCAAGCACGGAGGACGAGAATCACTTTTGCCCTGCGTAGCGTTCCGGGCAGCGGGTAGAACCAGGCAGAGAATTCCCGGCTAGCAGCTTCCCTGTGGCCGGGAAGTGCAAACGTACACGTTTTCGGCCGAAAACGCGTTTACCGGCGAAAACGCACACCACGGCTCTTTCTGAGAAAAAGCAAGCACGGAGGACGAGAATCGCTTTTGCCCTGCGTAGCGTTCCGGGCAGCGGGTAGAACCAGGCAGAGAATTCCCGGCTAGCAGCTTCCCTGTGGCCGGGAAGTGCAAACGTACAGGTTTTCGGCCGAAAACGCGTTTTCCCGCGAAAACGCACACCACGGCTCTTTCTGAGAAAAAGCAAGCACGGAGGACGAGAATCGCTTTTGCCCTGCGTAGCGTTCCGGGCAGCGGGTAGAACCAGGCAGAGAATTCCCGGCTAGCAGCTTCCCTGTGGCCGGGAAGTGCAAACGTACACGTTTTCACCGAAAACACGTTTTCCGGCGAAAACGCACACCACGGCTCTTTCTGAGAAAAAGCAAGCACGGAGGACGAGAATCGCTTTTGCCCTGCGTAGCGTTCCGGGCAGCGGGTAGAACCAGTCAGAGAATTCCCGGCTAGCAGCTTCCCTGTGGCCGGGAAGTGCAAACGTACACGTTTTCGGCCGAAAACGCGTTTTCCCGCGAAAACGCACACCGCGGCTCTTTCTGAGAGAAAGCAAGCACGGAGGACGAGAATCGCTTTTGCCCTGCGTAGCGTTCCGGGCAGCGGGTAGAACCAGGCAGAGAATTCCCGGCTAGCAGCTTCCCTGTGGCCGGGAAGTGCAAACGTACACGTTTTCGGCCGAAAACGCGTTTTCCGGCGAAAACGCACACCACGGCTCTTTCTGGGAAAAAGCAAGCACGGAGGACGAGAATCGCTTTTGCTCTGCGTAGCGTTCCTGGCAGCGGGTAGAACCAGGCAGAGAATTCCCGGCTAGCAGCTTCCCTGTGGCGGGGAAGTGCAAACGTACACGTTTTCAGCCGAAAACGAGTTTTCCGGCGAAAAAGCACACTATGGCTCTTTCTGAGAAAAAGCAAGCACGGAGGACGAGAATCGCTTTCGCCCTGCGTAGCGTTCCGGGCAGCGGGTAGAACCAGGCAGAGAATTCCCGGCTAGCAGCTTCCCTGTGGCCGGGAAGTGCAAACGTACACGTTTTCGGCCGAAAACGCGTTTTCCGGCGAAAACGCACACCACGGCTCTTTCTGAGAAAAAGCAAGCACGGAGGACGAGAATCGCTTTTGCCCTGCGTAGCGTTCCTGGCAGCGGGTAGAACCAGGCAGAGAATTCCCGGCTAGCAGCTTCCCTGTGGCCGGGAAGTGCAAACGTACACGTTTTCGGCCGAAAACGCGTTTTCCGGCGAAAACGCACACCACGGCTCTTTCTGAGAAAAAGCAAGCACGGAGGACGAGAATCGCTTTTGCCCTGCGTAGCGTTCCGGGCAGCGGGTAGAACCAGGCAGAGAATTCCCGGCTAGCAGCTTCCCTGTGGCCGGGAAGTGCAAACGTACACGTTTTCGGCCGAAAACGCGTTTTCCGGCGAAAACACACACCACGGCTCTTTCTGAGAAAAAGCAAGCACGGAGGACGAGAATCGCTTTTGCCCTGCGTAGCGTTCCGGGCAGCGGGTAGAACCAGGCAGAGAATTCCCGGCTAGCAGCTTCCCTGTGGCGGGGAAGTGCAAACGTACACGTTTTTGGCCGAAAACGCGTTTACCGGCGAAAACGCACACCACGGCTCTTTCTGAGAAAAAGCAAGCACGGAGGACGAGAATCGCTTTTGCCCTGCGTAGCGTTCCGGGCAGCGGGTATAACCAGGCAGAGAATTCCCGGCTAGCAGCTTCCCTGTGGCGGGGAAGTGCAAACGTACACGTTTTCGGCCGAAAACGCGTTTTCTGGCGAAAACGCACACCACGGCTCTTTCTGAGAAAAAGCAAGCACGGAGGACGAGAATCGCTTTTGCCCTGCGTAGTGTTCCGGGCAGCGGGTAGAACCAGGCAGAGAATTCCCGGCTAGCAGCTTCCCTGTGGCCGGGAAGTGCAAACGTACACGTTTTCAGCCGAAAATGCGTTTTCCCGCGAAAACGCACACCACGGCTCTTTCTGAGAAAAAGCAAGCACGGAGGACGAGAATCGCTTTTGCCCTGCGTAGTGTTCCGGGCAGCGGGTAGAACCAGGCAGAGAATTCCCGGCTAGCAGCTTCCCTGTGGCCGGGAAGTGCAAACGTACACGTTTTCGGCCGAAAACGCGTTTTCCCGCGAAAACGCACACCACGGCTCTTTCTGAGAAAAAGCAAGCACGGAGGACGAGAATCGCTTTTGCCCTGCGTAGCGTTCCGGGCAGCGGGTAGAACCAGGCAGAGAATTCCCGGCTAGCAGCTTCCCTGTGTCCGGGAAGTGCAAACGTACACGTTTTCACCGAAAACACGTTTTCCGGCGAAAACGCACACCACGGCTCTTTCTGAGAAAAAGCAAGCACGGAGGACGAGAATCGCTTTTGCCCTGCGTAGCGTTCCGGGCAGCGGGTAGAACCAGGCAGAGAATTCCCGTCTAGCAGCTTCCCTGTGGCCGGGAAGTGCAAACGTACACGTTTTCGGCCGAAAACGCGTTTTCCGGCGAAAACGCACACCACGGCTCTTTCTGAGAAAAAGCAAGCACGGAGGACGAGAATCGCTTTTGCCCTGCGTAGCGTTCCGGGCAGCGGGTAGAACCAGGCAGAGAATTCCCGGCTAGCAGCTTCCCTGTGGCGGGGAAGTGCAAACGTACACGTTTTCGGCCGAAAACGCGTTTACCGGCGAAAACGCACACCACGGCTCTTTCTGAGAAAAAGCAAGCACGGAGGACGAGAATCGCTTTTGCCCTGCGTAGCGTTCCGGGCAGCGGGTAGAACCAGGCAGAGAATTCCCGGCTACCAGCTTCCCTGTGGCGGGGAAGTGCAAACGTACACGTTTTCGGCCGAAAACGCGTTTTCTGGCGAAAACGCACACCACGGCTCTTTCTGAGAAAAAGCAAGCACGGAGGACGAGAATCGCTTTTGCCCTGCGTAGTGTTCCGGGCAGCGGGTAGAACCAGGCAGAGAATTCCCGGCTAGCAGCTTCCCTGTGGCGGGGAAGTGCAAACGTACACGTTTTCGGCCGAAAACGCGTTTTCCGGCGAAAACGCACACCACGGCTCTTTCTGAGAAAAAGCAAGCACGGAGGACGAGAATCGCTTTTGCCCTGCGTAGTGTTCCGGGCAGCGGGTAGAACCAGGCAGAGAATTCCCGGCTAGCAGCTTCCCTGTGGCCGGGAAGTGCAAACGTACACGTTTTCGGCCGAAAACGCGTTTTCCGGCGAAAACGCACACCACGGCTCTTTCTGAGAAAAAGCAAGCACGGAGGACGAGAATCGCTTTTGCCCTGCGTAGCGTTCCGGGCAGCGGGTAGAACCAGGCAGAGAATTCCCGGCTAGCAGCTTCCCTGTGGCCGGGAAGTGCAAACGTACAGGTTTTCGGCCGAAAACGCGTTTTCCCGCGAAAACGCACACCACGGCTCTTTCTGAGAAAAAGCAAGCACGGAGGACGAGAATCGCTTTTGCCCTGCGTAGCGTTCCGGGCAGCGGGTAGAACCAGGCAGAGAATTCCCGGCTAGCAGCTTCCCTGTGGCCGGGAAGTGCAAACGTACACGTTTTCACCGAAAACACGTTTTCCGGCGAAAACGCACACCACGGCTCTTTCTGAGAAAAAGCAAGCACGGAGGACGAGAATCGCTTTTGCCCTGCGTAGCGTTCCGGGCAGCGGGTAGAACCAGGCAGAGAATTCCCGGCTAGCAGCTTCCCTGTGGCCGGGAAGTGCAAACGTACACGTTTTCGGCCGAAAACGCGTTTACCGGCGAAAACGCACACCACGGCTCTTTCTGAGAGAAAGCAAGCACGGAGGACGAGAATCGCTTTTGCCCTGCGTAGCGTTCCGGGCAGCGGGTAGAACCAGGCAGAGAATTCCCGGCTAGCAGCTTCCCTGTGGCCGGGAAGTGCAAACGTACACGTTTTCGGCCGAAAACGCGTTTTCCGGCGAAAACGCACACCACGGCTCTTTCTGAGAAAAAGCAAGCATGGAGGACGAGAATCGCTTTTGCCCTGCGTAGCGTTCCGGGCAGCGGGTAGAACCAGGCAGAGAATTCCCGGCTAGCAGCTTCCCTGTGGCCGGGAAGTGCAAACGTACACGTTTTCGGCCGAAAACGCGTTTTCCGGCGAAAACGCACACCACGGCTCTTTCTGAGAAAAAGCAAGCACGGAGGACGAGAATCGCTTTTGCCCTGCGTAGCGTTCCGGGCAGCGGGTAGAACCAGGCAGAGAATTCCCGGCTAGCAGCTTCCCTGTGGCGGGGAAGTGCAAACGTACACGTTTTCGGCCGAAAACGCGTTTACCGGCGAAAACGCACACCACGGCTCTTTCTGAGAAAAAGCAAGCACGGAGGACGAGAATCGCTTTTGCCCTGCGTAGCGTTCCGGGCAGCGGGTATAACCAGGCAGAGAATTCCCGGCTAGCAGCTTCCCTGTGGCGGGGAAGTGCAAACGTACACGTTTTCGGCCGAAAACGCGTTTTCTGGCGAAAACGCACACCACGGCTCTTTCTGAGAAAAAGCAAGCACGGAGGACGAGAATCGCTTTTGCCCTGCGTAGTGTTCCGGGCAGCGGGTAGAACCAGGCAGAGAATTCCCGGCTAGCAGCTTCCCTGTGGCCGGGAAGTGCAAACGTACACGTTTTCAGCCGAAAATGCGTTTTCCCGCGAAAACGCACACCACGGCTCTTTCTGAGAAAAAGCAAGCACGGAGGACGAGAATCGCTTTTGCCCTGCGTAGTGTTCCGGGCAGCGGGTAGAACCAGGCAGAGAATTCCCGGCTAGCAGCTTCCCTGTGGCCGGGAAGTGCAAACGTACACGTTTTCGGCCGAAAACGCGTTTACCGGCGAAAACGCACACCACGGCTCTTTCTGAGAAAAAGCAAGCACGGAGGACGAGAATCGCTTTTGCCCTGCGTAGCGTTCCGGGCAGCGGGTAGAACCAGGCAGAGAATTCCCGGCTAGCAGCTTCCCTGTGTCCGGGAAGTGCAAACGTACACGTTTTCACCGAAAACACGTTTTCCGGCGAAAACGCACACCACGGCTCTTTCTGAGAAAAAGCAAGCACGGAGGACGAGAATCGCTTTTGCCCTGCGTAGCGTTCCGGGCAGCGGGTAGAACCAGGCAGAGAATTCCCGTCTAGCAGCTTCCCTGTGGCCGGGAAGTGCAAACGTACACGTTTTCGGCCGAAAACGCGTTTTCCGGCGAAAACGCACACCACGGCTCTTTCTGAGAAAAAGCAAGCACGGAGGACGAGAATCGCTTTTGCCCTGCGTAGCGTTCCGGGCAGCGGGTAGAACCAGGCAGAGAATTCCCGGCTAGCAGCTTCCCTGTGGCCGGGAAGTGCAAACGTACAAGTTTTCGGCCGAAAACGCGTTTTCCGGCGAAAACGCACACCACGGCTCTTTCTGAGAAAAAGCAAGTACGGAGGACGAGAATCGCTTTTGCCCTGCGTAGCGTTCCGGGCAGCGGGTAGAACCAGGCAGAGAATTCCCGGCTACCAGCTTCCCTGTGGCGGGGAAGTGCAAACGTACACGTTTTCGGCCGAAAACGCGTTTTCCGGCGAAAACGCACACCACGGCTCTTTCTGAGAAAAAGCAAGCACGGAGGACGAAAATCGCTTTTGCCCTGCGTAGTGTTCCGGGCAGCGGGTAGAACCAGGCAGAGAATTCCCGGCTAGCAGCTTCCCTGTGGCGGGGAAGTGCAAACGTACACGTTTTCGGCCGAAAACGCGTTTTCCGGCGAAAACGCACACCACGGCTCTTTCTGAGAAAAAGCAAGCACGGAGGACGAGAATCGCTTTTGCCCTGCGTAGTGTTCCGGGCAGCGGGTAGAACCAGGCAGAGAATTCCCGGCTAGCAGCTTCCCTGTGGCCGGGAAGTGCAAACGTACACGTTTTCGGCCGAAAACGCGTTTTCCGGCGAAAACGCACACCACGGCTCTTTCTGAGAAAAAGCAAGCACGGAGGACGAGAATCGCTTTTGCCCTGCGTAGCGTTCCGGGCAGCGGGTAGAACCAGGCAGAGAATTCCCGGCTAGCAGCTTCCCTGTGGCCGGGAAGTGCAAACGTACAGGTTTTCGGCCGAAAACGCGTTTTCCCGCGAAAACGCACACCACGGCTCTTTCTGAGAAAAAGCAAGCACGGAGGACGAGAATCGCTTTTGCCCTGCGTAGCGTTCCGGGCAGCGGGTAGAACCAGGCAGAGAATTCCCGGCTAGCAGCTTCCCTGTGGCCGGGAAGTGCAAACGTACACGTTTTCACCGAAAACACGTTTTCCGGCGAAAACGCACACCACGGCTCTTTCTGAGAAAAAGCAAGCACGGAGGACGAGAATCGCTTTTGCCCTGCGTAGCGTTCCGGGCAGCGGGTAGAACCAGGCAGAGAATTCCCGGCTAGCAGCTTCCCTGTGGCCGGGAAGTGCAAACGTACACGTTTTCGGCCGAAAACGCGTTTACCGGCGAAAACGCACACCACGGCTCTTTCTGAGAGAAAGCAAGCACGGAGGACGAGAATCGCTTTTGCCCTGCGTAGCGTTCCGGGCAGCGGGTAGAACCAGGCAGAGAATTCCCGGCTAGCAGCTTCCCTGTGGCCGGGAAGTGCAAACGTACACGTTTTCGGCCGAAAACGCGTTTTCCGGCGAAAACGCACACCACGGCTCTTTCTGAGAAAAAGCAAGCACGGAGGACGAGAATCGCTTTTGCCCTGCGTAGCGTTCCGGGCAGCGGGTAGAACCAGGCAGAGAATTCCCGGCTAGCAGCTTCCCTGTGGCGGGGAAGTGCAAACGTACACGTTTTCGGCCGAAAACGCGTTTACCGGCGAAAACGCACACCACGGCTCTTTCTGAGAAAAAGCAAGCACGGAGGACGAGAATCGCTTTTGCCCTGCGTAGCGTTCCGGGCAGCGGGTATAACCAGGCAGAGAATTCCCGGCTAGCAGCTTCCCTGTGGCGGGGAAGTGCAAACGTACACGTTTTCGGCCGAAAACGCGTTTTCTGGCGAAAACGCACACCACGGCTCTTTCTGAGAAAAAGCAAGCACGGAGGACGAGAATCGCTTTTGCCCTGCGTAGTGTTCCGGGCAGCGGGTAGAACCAGGCAGAGAATTCCCGGCTAGCAGCTTCCCTGTGGCCGGGAAGTGCAAACGTACACGTTTTCAGCCGAAAATGCGTTTTCCCGCGAAAACGCACACCACGGCTCTTTCTGAGAAAAAGCAAGCACGGAGGACGAGAATCGCTTTTGCCCTGCGTAGTGTTCCGGGCAGCGGGTAGAACCAGGCAGAGAATTCCCGGCTAGCAGCTTCCCTGTGGCCGGGAAGTGCAAACGTACACGTTTTCGGCCGAAAACGCGTTTTCCCGCGAAAACGCACACCACGGCTCTTTCTGAGAAAAAGCAAGCACGGAGGACGAGAATCGCTTTTGCCCTGCGTAGCGTTCCGGGCAGCGGGTAGAACCAGGCAGAGAATTCCCGGCTAGCAGCTTCCCTGTGTCCGGGAAGTGCAAACGTACACGTTTTCACCGAAAACACGTTTTCCGGCGAAAACGCACACCACGGCTCTTTCTGAGAAAAAGCAAGCACGGAGGACGAGAATCGCTTTTGCCCTGCGTAGCGTTCCGGGCAGCGGGTAGAACCAGGCAGAGAATTCCCGTCTAGCAGCTTCCCTGTGGCCGGGAAGTGCAAACGTACACGTTTTCGGCCGAAAACGCGTTTTCCGGCGAAAACGCACACCACGGCTCTTTCTGAGAAAAAGCAAGCACGGAGGACGAGAATCGCTTTTGCCCTGCGTAGCGTTCCGGGCAGCGGGTAGAACCAGGCAGAGAATTCCCGGCTAGCAGCTTCCCTGTGGCCGGGAAGTGCAAACGTACAAGTTTTCGGCCGAAAACGCGTTTTCCGGCGAAAACGCACACCACGGCTCTTTCTGAGAAAAAGCAAGTACGGAGGACGAGAATCGCTTTTGCCCTGCGTAGCGTTCCGGGCAGCGGGTAGAACCAGGCAGAGAATTCCCGGCTACCAGCTTCCCTGTGGCGGGGAAGTGCAAACGTACACGTTTTCGGCCGAAAACGCGTTTTCCGGCGAAAACGCACACCACGGCTCTTTCTGAGAAAAAGCAAGCACGGAGGACGAAAATCGCTTTTGCCCTGCGTAGTGTTCCGGGCAGCGGGTAGAACCAGGCAGAGAATTCCCGGCTAGCAGCTTCCCTGTGGCGGGGAAGTGCAAACGTACACGTTTTCGGCCGAAAACGCGTTTTCCGGCGAAAACGCACACCACGGCTCTTTCTGAGAAAAAGCAAGCACGGAGGACGAGAATCGCTTTTGCCCTGCGTAGTGTTCCGGGCAGCGGGTAGAACCAGGCAGAGAATTCCCGGCTAGCAGCTTCCCTGTGGCCGGGAAGTGCAAACGTACACGTTTTCGGCCGAAAACGCGTTTTCCGGCGAAAACGCACACCACGGCTCTTTCTGAGAAAAAGCAAGCACGGAGGACGAGAATCGCTTTTGCCCTGCGTAGCGTTCCGGGCAGCGGGTAGAACCAGGCAGAGAATTCCCGGCTAGCAGCTTCCCTGTGGCCGGGAAGTGCAAACGTACAGGTTTTCGGCCGAAAACGCGTTTTCCCGCGAAAACGCACACCACGGCTCTTTCTGAGAAAAAGCAAGCACGGAGGACGAGAATCGCTTTTGCCCTGCGTAGCGTTCCGGGCAGCGGGTAGAACCAGGCAGAGAATTCCCGGCTAGCAGCTTCCCTGTGGCCGGGAAGTGCAAACGTACACGTTTTCACCGAAAACACGTTTTCCGGCGAAAACGCACACCACGGCTCTTTCTGAGAAAAAGCAAGCACGGAGGACGAGAATCGCTTTTGCCCTGCGTAGCGTTCCGGGCAGCGGGTAGAACCAGGCAGAGAATTCCCGGCTAGCAGCTTCCCTGTGGCCGGGAAGTGCAAACGTACACGTTTTCGGCCGAAAACGCGTTTACCGGCGAAAACGCACACCACGGCTCTTTCTGAGAGAAAGCAAGCACGGAGGACGAGAATCGCTTTTGCCCTGCGTAGCGTTCCGGGCAGCGGGTAGAACCAGGCAGAGAATTCCCGGCTAGCAGCTTCCCTGTGGCCGGGAAGTGCAAACGTACACGTTTTCGGCCGAAAACGCGTTTTCCGGCGAAAACGCACACCACGGCTCTTTCTGAGAAAAAGCAAGCACGGAGGACGAGAATCGCTTTTGCCCTGCATAGCGTTCCGGGCAGCGGGTAGAACCAGGCAGAGAATTCCCGGCTAGCAGCTTCCCTGTGGCGGGGAAGTGCAAACTTACACGTTTTCGGCCGAAAACGCGTTTACCGGCGAAAACGCACACCACGGTTCTTTTTGAGAAAAAGCAAGCACGGAGGACGAGAATCGCTTTTGCCCTGCGTAGCGTTCCGGGCAGCGGGTAGAACCAGGCAGAGAATTCCCGGCTACCAGCTTCCCTGTGGCGGGGAAGTGCAAACGTACACGTTTTCGGCCGAAAACGCGTTTACCGGCGAAAACGCACACCACGGCTCTTTCTGAGAAAAAGCAAGCACGGAGGACGAGAATCGCTTTTGCCCTGCGTAGCGTTCCGGGCAGCGGGTAGAACCAGGCAGAGAATTCCCGTCTAGCAGCTTCCCTGTGGCCGGGAAGTGCAAACGTACACGTTTTCGGCCGAAAACGCGTTTTCCGGCGAAAACGCACACCACGGCTCTTTCTGAGAAAAAGCAAGCACGGAGGACGAGAATCGCTTTTGCCCTGCGTAGCGTTCCGGGCAGCGGGTAGAACCAGGCAGAGAATTCCCGGCTAGCAGCTTCCCTGTGGCCGGGAAGTGCAAACGTACACGTTTTCGGCCGAAAACGCGTTTACCGGCGAAAACGCACACCACGGCTCTTTCTGAGAAAAAGCAAGCACGGAGGACGAGAATCGCTTTTGCCCTGCGTAGCGTTCCTGGCAGCGGGTAGAACCAGGCAGAGAATTCCCGTCTAGCAGCTTCCCTGTGGCCGGGAAGTGCAAACGTACACGTTTTCGGCCGAAAACGCGTTTTCCGGCGAAAACGCACACCACGGCTCTTTCTGAGAAAAAGCAAGCACGGAGGACGAGAATCGCTTTTGCCCTGCGTAGCGTTCCGGGCAGCGGGTAGAACCAGGCAGAGAATTCCCGGCTAGCAGCTTCCCTGTGGCGGGGAAGTGCAAACATACACGTTTTCGGCCGAAAACGCGTTTTCCGGCGAAAACGCACACCACGGCTCTTTCTGAGAAAAAGCAAGCACGGAGGACGAGAATCGGTTTTGCCCTGCGTAGAGTTCTGAGCAGCGGGTAGAAATAGGCAGCGAATTGCCGGCTAGCAGCTTCCCTGTGGCCGGGAAGTGCAAACGTACACGTTTTCGGCCGAAAACGCGTTTTCCGGCGAAAACGCACACCACGGCTCTTTCTGAGAAAAAGCAAGCACGGAGGACGAGAATCGCTTTTGCCCTGCGTAGCGTTCCTGGCAGCGGGTAGAACCAGGCAGAGAATTCCCGGCTAGCAGCTTCCCTGTGGCGGGGAAGTGCAAAGGTACACGTTTTCGGCCGAAAACGCGTTTTCCGGCGAAAACGCACACCACGGCTCTTTCTGAGAAAAAGCAAGCACGGAGGACGAGAATCGCTTTTGCCCTGCGTAGCGTTCCGGGCAGCGGGTAGAACCAGGCAGAGAATTCCCGGCTAGCAGCTTCCCTGTGGCCGGGAAGTACAAACGTACACGTTTTCGCCGAAAACGCGTTTTCCGGCGAAAACGCAGACCACGGCTCTTTCTGAGAATAAGCAAGCACGGAGGACGAGAATCGCTTTTGCCCTGCGTAGCGTTCCGGGCAGCGGGTAGAACCAGGCAGAGAATTCCCGTCTAGCAGCTGCCCTGTGGCCGGGAAGTGCAAACGTACACGTTTTCGGCCGAAAACGCGTTTACCGGCGAAAACGCACACCACAGCTCTTTCTGAGAAAAAGCAAGCACGGAGGACGAGAATCGCTTTTGCCCTGCGTAGCGTTCCGGGCAGCGGGTAGAACCAGGCAGAGAATTCCCGGCTAGCAGCTTCCCTGTGGCGGGGAAGTGCAAACGTACACGTTTTCGGCCGAAAACGCGTTTTCCGGCGAAAACGCACACCACGGCTCTTTCTGAGAAAAAGCAAGCACGGAGGACGAGAATCGCTTTTGCCCTGCGTAGAGTTCTGAGCAGCGGGTAGAAATAGGCAGCGAATTGCCGGCTAGCAGCTTCCCTGTGGCGGGGAAGTGCAAACGTACACGTTTTCGGCCGAAAACGCGTTTTCCGGTGAAAACGCACACCACGGCTCTTTCTGAGAAAAAGCAAGCACGGAGGACGAGAATCGCTTTTGCCCTGCGTAGCGTTCCGGGCAGCGGGTAGAACCAGGCAGAGAATTGCCGGCTAGCAGCTTCCCTGTGGCGGGGAAGTGCAAACGTACACGTTTTCGGCCGAAAACGCGTTTTCCGGCGAAAACGCACACCACGTCTCTTTCTGAGAAAAAGCAAGCACGGAGGACGAGAATCGCTTTTGCCCTGCGTAGCGTTCCGGGCAGCGGGTAGAACCAGGCAGAGAATTCCCGGCTAGCAACTTCCCTGTGGCCGGGAAGTGCAAACGTACACGTTTTCGGCCGAAAACGCGTTTTCCGGCGAAAACGCACACCACGGCTCTTTCTGAGAAAAAGCAAGCACGGAGGACGAGAACCGCTTTTGCCCTGCGTAGCGTTCCGGGCAGCGGGTAGAACCAGGCAGAGAATTCCCGGCTAGCAGCTTCCCTGTGGCCGGGAAGTGCAAACGTACACGTTTTCGCCGAAAACGCGTTTTCCGGCGAAAACGCACACCACGGCTCTTTCTGAGAAAAAGCAAGCACGGAGGACGAGAATCGCTTTTGCCCTGCGTAGCGTTCCGGGCAGCGGGTAGAACCAGGCAGAGAATTCCCGGCTAGCAGCTTCCCTGTGGCCGGGAAGTGCAAACGTACACGTTTTCGGCCGAAAACGCGTTTTCTAGCGAAGACGCACACCACGGCTCTTTCTGAGAAAAAGCAAGCACGGAGGACGAGAATCGCTTTTGCCCTGCGTAGCGTTCCGGGCAGCGGGTAGAACCAGGCAGAGAATTCCCGGCTAGCAGCTTCCCTGTGGCCGGGAAGTGCAAACGTACACGTTTTCGGCCGAAAACGCGTTTACCGGCGAAAACGCACACCACGGCTCTTTCTGAGAAAAAGCAAGCACGGAGGACGAGAATCGCTTTTGCCCTGCGTAGCGTTCCGGGCAGCGGGTAGAACCAGGCAGAGAATTCCCGGCTAGCAGCTTCCCTGTGGCCGGGAAGTGCAAACGTACACGTTTTCGGCCGAAAACGCGTTTTCCGGCGAAATCGCACACCACGGCTCTTTCTGAGAAAAATCAAGCACGGAGGACGAGAATCGCTTTTGCCCTGCGTAGCGTTCCGGGCAGCGGGTAGAACCAGGCAGAGAATTCCCGGCTAGCAGCTTCCCTGTGGCCGGGAAGTGCAAACGTACACGTTTTCGGCCGAAAACGCGTTTTCCGGCGAAAACGCACACCACGGCTCTTTCTGAGAAAAAGCAAGCACGGAGGACGAGAATCGCTTTTGCCCTGCGTAGCGTTCCGGGCAGCGGGTAGAACCAGGCAGAGAATTCCCGTCTAGCAGCTTCCCTGTGGCGGGGAAGTGCAAACGTACACGTTTTCGGCCGAAAACGCGTTTTCCGGTGAAAACGCACACCACGGCTCTTTCTGAGAAAAAGCAAGCACGGAGGACGAGAATCGCTTTTGCCCTGCGTAGTGTTCCGGGCAGCGGGTAGAACCAGGCAGAGAATTCCCGGCTAGCAGCTTCCCTGTGGCGGGGAAGTGCAAACTTACACGTTTTCGGCCGAAAACGCGTTTTCCGGCGAAAACGCACACCACGTCTCTTTCTGAGAAAAAGCAAGCACGGAGGACCAGAATCGCTTTTGCCCTGCGTAGCGTTCCGGGCAGCGGGTAGAACCAGGCAGAGAATTCCCGGCTAGCAACTTCCCTGTGGCCGGGAAGTGCAAACGTACACGTTTTCGGCCGAAAACGCGTTTTCTGGCGAAAACGCACACCACGGCTCTTTCTGAGAAAAAGCAAGCACGGAGGACGAGAATCGCTTTTGCCCTGCGTAGCGTTCCGGGCAGCGGGTAGAACCAGGCAGAGAATTCCCGGCTAGCAGCTTCCCTGTGGCCGGGAAGTGCAAACGTACACGTTTTCGGCCGAAAACGCGTTTTCCGGCGAAAACGCACACCACGTCTCTTTCTGAGAAAAAGCAAGCACGGAGGACGAGAATCGCTTTTGCCCTGCGTAGCATTCCGGGCAGCGGTAGAACCAGGCAGAGAATTCCCGGCTAGCAGCTGCCCTGTGGCCGGGAAGTGCAAACGTACACGTTTTCGGCCGAAAACGCGTTTTCCGGCGAAAACGCACACCACGGCTCTTTCTGAGAAAAAGCAAGCACGGAGGACGAGAATCGCTTTTGCCCTGCGTAGCGTTCCGGGCAGCGGGTAGAACCAGGCAGAGAATTCCCGGCTAGCAGCTTCCCTGTGGCCGGGAAGTGCAAACGTACACGTTTTCGGCCGAAAACGCGTTTTCCGGTGAAGACGCCCACCACGGCTCTTTCTGAGAAAAAGCAAGCACGGAGGACGAGAATCGCTTTTGCCCTGCGTAGCGTTCCGGGCAGCGGGTAGAACCAGGCAGAGAATTCCCGGCTAGCAGCTTCCCTGTGGCCGGGAAGTGCAAACGTACACGTTTTGGGCCGAAAACGCGTTTACCGGCGAAAACGCACACCACGGCTCTTTCTGAGAAAAAGCAAGCACGGAGGACGAGAATCGCTTTTGCCCTGCGTAGCGTTCCGGGCAGCGGGTAGAACCAGGCAGAGAATTCCCGGCTAGCAGCTTCCCTGTGGCCGGGAAGTGCAAACGTACACGTTTTCGGCCGAAAACGCGTTTTCTAGCGAAAACGCACACCACGGCTCTTTCTGAGAAAAAGCAAGCACGGAGGACGAGAATCGCTTTTGCCCTGCGTAGCGTTCCTGGCAGCGGGTAGAACCAGGCAGAGAATTCCCGGCTAGCAGCTTCCCTGTGGCCGGGAAGTGCAAACGTACACGTTTTCGGCCGAAAACGCGTTTTCCGGCGAAAACGCACACCACGGCTCTTTCTGGGAAAAAGCAAGCACGGAGGACGAGAATCGCTTTTGCCCTGCGTAGCGTTCCGGGCAGCGGGTAGAACCAGGCAGAGAATTCCCGGCTAGCAGCTTCCCTGTGGCCGGGAAGTGCAAACGTACACGTTTTCGGCCGAAAACGCGTTTTCCGGCGAAAACGCACACCACGGCTCTTTCTGAGAGAAAACAAGCACGGAGGACGAGAATCGCTTTTGCCCTGCGTAGCATTCCGGGCAGCGGTAAAACGAGGCAGAGAATTCCCGGCTAGCAGCTGCCCTGTGGCCGGGAAGTGCAAACGTACACGTTTTCGGCCGAAAACGCGTTTTCCGGCGAAAACGCACACCACGGCTCTTTCTGAGAAAAAGCAAGCACGGAGGACGAGAATCGCTTTTGCCCTGCGTAGCGTTCCGGGCAGCGGGTAGAACCAGGCAGAGAATTCCCGGCTAGCAGCTTCCCTGTGGCCGGGAAGTGCAAACGTACACGTTTTCGGCCGAAAACGCGTTTTCCGGCGAAAACGCACACCACGGCTCTTTCTGAGAAAAAGCAAGCACGGAGGACGAGAATCGCTTTTGCCCTGCGTAGTGTTCCGGGCAGCGGGTAGAACCAGGCAGAGAATTCCCGGCTAGCAGCTTCCCTGTGGCCGGGAAGTGCAAACGTACACGTTTTCGGCCGAAAACTCGTTTTCCGGCGAAAAAGCACACCACGGCTCTTTCTGAGAAAAATCAAGCACGGAGGACGAGAATCGCTTTTGCCCTGCGTAGCGTTCGGGGCATCGGGTAGAACCAGGCAGAGAATTCCCGGCTAGCAGCTTCCCTGTGGCCGGGAAGTGCAAACGTACACGTTTTCGGCCGAAAACGCGTTTTCCCGCGAAAACGCACACCACGGCTCTTTCTGAGAAAAAGAAAGCACGGAAGACGAGAATCGCTTTTGCCCTGCGTAACGTTCTGAGCAGCGGGTAGAAATAGGCAGCGAATTGCCGGCTAGCAGCTTCCCTGTGGCCGGGAAGTGCAAACGTACACGTTTTCGGCCGAAAACGCGTTTTCCGGCGAAAACGCACACCACGTCTCTTTCTGAGAAAAAGCAAGCACGGAGGACGAGAATCGCTTTTGCCCTGCGTAGCGTTCCGGGCAGCGGGTAGAACCAGGCAGAGAATTCCCGGCTAGCAACTTCCCTGTGGCCGGGAAGTGCAAACGTACACGTTTTCGGCCGAAAACGCGTTTACCGGCGAAAACGCACACCACGGCTCTTTCTGAGAAAAAGCAAGCACGGAGGACGAGAATCGCTTTTGCCCTGCGTAGCGTTCCGGGCAGCGGGTAGAACCAGGCAGAGAATTCCCGGCTAGCAGCTTCCCTGTGGCCGGGAAGTGCAAACGTACACGTTTTCGGCCGAAAACGCGTTTTCCGGCGAAATCGCACACCACGGCTCTTTCTGAGAAAAATCAAGCACGGAGGACGAGAATCGCTTTTGCCCTGCGTAGCGTTCCGGGCAGCGGGTAGAACCAGGCAGAGAATTCCCGGCTAGCAGCTTCCCTGTGGCCGGGAAGTGCAAACGTACACGTTTTCGGCCGAAAACGCGTTTTCCGGCGAAAACGCACACCACGGCTCTTTCTGAGAAAAAGCAAGCACGGAGGACGAGAATCGCTTTTGCCCTGCGTAGCGTTCCGGGCAGCGGGTAGAACCAGGCAGAGAATTCCCGGCTAGCAGCTTCCCTGTGGCGGGGAAGTGCAAACGTACACGTTTTCGGCCGAAAACGCGTTTTCCGGCGAAAACGCACACCACGGCTCTTTCTGAGAAAAAGCAAGCACGGAGGACGAGAATCGCTTTTGCCCTGCGTAGAGTTCTGAGCAGCGGGTAGAAATAGGCAGCGAATTTCCGGCTAGCAGCTTCCCTGTGGCGGGGAAGTGCAAACGTACACGTTTTCGGCCGAAAACTCGTTTTCCGGTGAAAACGCACACCACGGCTCTTTCTGAGAAAAAGCAAGCACGGAGGACGAGAATCGCTTTTGCCCTGCGTAGCGTTCCGGGCAGCGGGTAGAACCAGGCAGAGAATTCCCGGCTAGCAACTTCCCTGTGGCCGGGAAGTGCAAACGTACACGTTTTCGGCCGAAAACGCGTTTTCTGGCGAAAACGCACACCACGGCTCTTTCTGAGAAAAAGCAAGCACGGAGGACGAGAATCGCTTTTGCCCTGCGTAGCGTTCCGGGCAGCGGGTAGAACCAGGCAGAGAATTCCCGGCTAGCAGCTTCCCTGTGGCCGGGAAGTGCAAACGTACACGTTTTCGGCCGAAAACGCGTTTTCCGGCGAAAACGCACACCACGTCTCTTTCTGAGAAAAAGCAAGCACGGAGGACGAGAATCGCTTTTGCCCTGCGTAGCATTCCGGGCAGCGGTAGAACCAGGCAGAGAATTCCCGGCTAGCAGCTGCCCTGTGGCCGGGAAGTGCAAACGTACACGTTTTCGGCCGAAAACGCGTTTTCCCGCGAAAACGCACACCACGGCTCTTTCTGAGAAAAAGCAAGCACGGAGGACGAGAATCGCTTTTGCCCTGCGTAGCGTTCCGGGCAGCGGGTAGAACCAGGCAGAGAATTCCCGGCTAGCAGCTTCCCTGTGGCCGGGAAGTGCAAACGTACACGTTTTCGGCCGAAAACGCGTTTTCCGGTGAAGACGCCCACCACGGCTCTTTCTGAGAAAAAGCAAGCACGGAGGACGAGAATCGCTTTTGCCCTGCGTAGCGTTCCGGGCAGCGGGTAGAACCAGGCAGAGAATTCCCGGCTAGCAGCTTCCCTGTGGCCGGGAAGTGCAAACGTACACGTTTTGGGCCGAAAAAGCGTTTACCGGCGAAAACGCACACCACGGCTCTTTCTGAGAAAAAGCAAGCACGGAGGACGAGAATCGCTTTTGCCCTGCGTAGCGTTCCGGGCAGCGGGTAGAACCAGGCAGAGAATTCCCGGCTAGCAGCTTCCCTGTGGCCGGGAAGTGCAAACGTACACGTTTTCGGCCGAAAACGCGTTTTCTAGCGAAAACGCACACCACGGCTCTTTCTGAGAAAAAGCAAGCACGGAGGACGAGAATCGCTTTTGCCCTGCGTAGCGTTCCTGGCAGCGGGTAGAACCAGGCAGAGAATTCCCGGCTAGCAGCTTCCCTGTGGCCGGGAAGTGCAAACGTACACGTTTTCGGCCGAAAACGCGTTTTCCGGCGAAAACGCACACCACGGCTCTTTCTGGGAAAAAGCAAGCACGGAGGACGAGAATCGCTTTTGCCCTGCGTAGCGTTCCGGGCAGCGGGTAGAACCAGGCAGAGAATTCCCGGCTAGCAGCTGCCCTGTGGCCGGGAAGTGCAAACGTACACGTTTTCGGCCGAAAACGCGTTTTCCCGCGAAAACGCACGCCACGGCTCTTTCTGAGAAAAAGCAAGCACGGAGGACGAGAATCGCTTTTGCCCTGCGTAGCGTTCCGGGCAGCGGGTAGAACCAGGCAGAGAATTCCCGGCTAGCAGCTTCCCTGTGGCCGGGAAGTGCAAACGTACACGTTTTCAGCCGAAAACGCGTTTTCCGGCGAAAAAGCACACCACGGCTCTTTCTGAGAAAAAGCAAGCACGGAGGACGAGAATCGCTTTTGCCCTGCGTAGCGTTCCTGGCAGCGGGTAGAACCAGGCAGAGAATTCCCGGCTAGCAGCTTCCCTGTGGCGGGGAAGTGCAAACGTACACGTTTTCGGCCGAAAACGCGTTTTCTAGCGAAAACGCACACCACGGCTCTTTCTGAGAAAAAGCAAGCACGGAGGACGAGAACCGCTTTTGCCCTGCGTAGTGTTCCGGGCAGCGGGTAGAACCAGGCAGAGAATTCCCGGCTAGCAGCTTCCCTGTGGCCGGGAAGTGCAAACGTACACGTTTTCGGCCGAAAACGCGTTTTCCGGCGAAAACGCACACCACGGCTCTTTCTGAGAGAAAACAAGCACGGAGGACGAGAATCGCTTTTGCCCTGCGTAGCATTCCGGGCAGCGGTAGAACGAGGCAGAGAATTCCCGGCTAGCAGCTGCCCTGTGGCCGGGAAGTGCAAACGTACACGTTTTCGGCCGAAAACGCGTTTTCCGGCGAAAACGCACACCACGGCTCTTTCTGAGAAAAAGCAAGCACGGAGGACGAGAATCGCTTTTGCCCTGCGTAGCGTTCCGGGCAGCGGGTAGAACCAGGCAGAGAATTCCCGGCTAGCAGCTTCCCTGTGGCGGGGAAGTGCAAACGTACACGTTTTCGGCCGAAAACGCGTTTTCCGGCGAAAACGCACACCACGGCTCTTTCTGAGAAAAAGCAAGCACGGAGGACGAGAATCGCTTTTGCCCTGCGTAGTGTTCCGGGCAGCGGGTAGAACCAGGCAGAGAATTCCCGGCTAGCAGCTTCCCTGTGGCCGGGAAGTGCAAACGTACACGTTTTCGGCCGAAAACGCGTTTTCCGGCGAAAAAGCACACCACGGCTCTTTCTGAGAAAAATCAAGCACGGAGGACGAGAATCGCTTTTGCCCTGCGTAGCGTTCGGGGCAGCGGGTAGAACCAGGCAGAGAATTCCCGGCTAGCAGCTTCCCTGTGGCCGGGAAGTGCAAACGTACACGTTTTCGGCCGAAAACGCGTTTTCCCGCGAAAACGCACACCACGGCTCTTTCTGAGAAAAAGAAAGCACGGAAGACGAGAATCGCTATTGCCCTGCGTAACGTTCTGAGCAGCGGGTAGAAATAGGCAGCGAATTGCCGGCTAGCAGCTTCCCTGTGGCCGGGAAGTGCAAACGTACACGTTTTCGGCCGAAAACGCGTTTTCCGGCGAAAACGCACACCACGGCTCTTTCTGAGAAAAAGCAAGCACGGAGGACGAGAATCGCTTTTGCCCTGCGTAGCGTTCCGGGCAGCGGGTAGAACCAGGCAGAGAATTCCCGGCTAGCAGCTTCCCTGTGGCCGGGAAGTGCAAACGTACACGTTTTCGGCCGAAAACGCGTTTTCGGCGAAAAAGCACACCATGGCTCCTTCTGAGAAAAAGCAAGCACGGAGGACGAAAATCGCTTTTGCCCTGCGTAGCGTTCCGGGCAGCGGGTAGAACCAGGCAGAGAATTCCCGGCTAGCAGCTTCCCTGTGGCCGGGAAGTGCAAACGTACACGTTTTCGGCCGAAAACGCGTTTTCCCGCGAAAACGCACACCACGGCTCTTTCTGAGAAAAAGAAAGCACGGAAGACGAGAATCGCTTTTGCCCTGCGTAACGTTCTGAGCAGCGGGTAGAAATAGGCAGCGAATTGCCGGCTAGCAGCTTCCCTGTGGCGGGGAAGTGCAAACGTACACGTTTTCGGCCGAAAACGCGTTTTCCGGCGAAAACGCACACCACGGCTCTTTCTGAGAAAAAGCAAGCACGGAGGACGAGAATCGCTTTTGCCCTGCGTAGCGTTCCGGGCAGCGGGTAGAACCAGGCAGAGAATTCCCGGCTAGCAGCTTCCCTGTGGCGGGGAAGTGCAAACGTACACGTTTTCGGCCGAAAAAGCGTTTTCGGCGAAAAAGCACACCATGGCTCCTTCTGAGAAAAAGCAAGCACGGAGGACGAAAATCGCTTTTGCCCTGCGTAGCGTTCCGGGCAGCGGGTAGAACCAGGCAGAGAATTCCCGGCTAGCAGCTTCCCTGTGGCCGGGAAGTGCAAACGTACACGTTTTCGGCCGAAAACGCGTTTTCCGGCGAAAACGCACACCACGGCTCTTTCTGAGAAAAAGCAAGCACGGAGGACGAGAATCGCTTTTGCCCTGCGTAGTGTTCCGGGCAGCGGGTAGAACCAGGCAGAGAATTCCCGTCTAGCAGCTTCCCTGTGGCCGGGAAGTGCAAACGTACACGTTTTCGGCCGAAAACGCGTTTACCGGCGAAAACGCACACCACGGCTCTTTCTGAGAAAAAGCAAGCACGGAGGACGAGAATCGCTTTTGCCCTGCGTAGCGTTCCGGGCAGCGGGTAGAACCAGGCAGAGAATTCCCGGCTAGCAGCTTCCCTGTGGCCGGGAAGTGCAAACGTACACGTTTTCGGCCGAAAACGCGTTTTCCCGCGAAAACGCACACCACGGCTCTTTCTGAGAAAAAGCAAGCACGGAGGACGAGAATCGCTTTTGCCCTGCGTAGCGTTCCGGGCAGCGGGTAGAACCAGGCAGAGAATTCCCGGCTAGCAGCTTCCCTGTGGCCGGGAAGTGCAAACGTACACGTTTTCGGCCGAAAACGCGTTTTCCGGCGAAAACGTACACCACGGCTCTTTCGGAGAAAAAGCAAGCACGGAGGACGAGAATCGCTTTTGCCCTGCGTAGCGTTCCTGGCAGCGGGTAGAACCAGGCAGAGAATTCCCGGCTAGCAGCTTCCCTGTGGCCGGGAAGTGCAAACGTACACGTTTTCGGCCGAAAACGCGTTTTCCGGCGAAAACGCACACCACGGCTATTTCTGAGAAAAAGCAAGCACGGAGGACGAGAATCGCTTTTGCCCTGCGTAGCGTTCCTGGCAGCGGGTAGAACCAGGCAGAGAATTCCCGGCTAGCAGCTTCCCTGTGGCGGGGAAGTGCAAACGTACACGTTTTCGGCCGAAAACGCGTTTTCCCGCGAAAACGCACACCACGGCTCTTTCTGAGAAAAAGAAAGCACGGAGGACGAGAATCGCTTTTGCCCTGCGTAGCGTTCTGAGCAGTGGGTAGAAATAGGCAGCGAATTGCCGGCTAGCAGCTTCCCTGTGGCCGGGAAGTGCAAATGTACACGTTTTCGGCCGAAAACGCGTTTACCGGCGAAAAAGCACACCATGGCTCTTTCTGAGAAAAAGCAAGCACGGAGGACGAGAATCGCTTTTGCCCTGCGTAGCGTTCCTGGCAGCGGGTAGAACCAGGCAGAGAATTCCCGGCTAGCAGCTTCCCTGTGGCGGGGAAGTGCAAACGTACACGTTTTCGGCCGAAAACGCGTTTTCTGGCGAAAACGCACACCACGGCTCTTTCTGAGAAAAAGCAAGCACGGAGGACGAGAATCGCTTTTGCCCTGCGTAGCGTTCCGGGCAGCGGGTAGAACCAGGCAGAGAATTCCCGGCTAGCAGCTTCCCTGTGGCCGGGAAGTGCAAACGTACACGTTTTCAGCCGAAAACGCGTTTTCCGGCGAAAACGCACACCACGGCTCTTTCTGAGAAAAAGCAAGCACGGAGGACGAGAATCGCTTTTGGCCTGCGTGGCGTTCCGGGCAGCGGGTAGAACCAGGCAGAGAATTCCCGGCTAGCAGCTTCCCTGTGGCGGGGAAGTGCAAACGTACACGTTTTCGGCCGAAAACGCGTTTACCGGCGAAAACGCACACCACGGCTCTTTCTGAGAAAAAGCAAGCACGGAGGACGAGAATCGCTTTTGCCCTGCGTAGCGTTCCGGGCAGCGGGTAGAACCAGGCAGAGAATTCCCGGCTAGCAGCTTCCCTGTGGCGGGGAAGTGCAAACGTACACGTTTTCGGCCGAAAACGCCTTTTCTTGCGAAAACGCACACCACGGCTCTTTCTGAGAAAAAGCAAGCACGGAGGACGAGAATCGCTTTTGCCCTGCGTAGTGTTCCGGGCAGCGGGTAGAACCAGGCAGAGAATTCCCGGCTAGCAGCTTCCCTGTAGCGGGGAAGTGCAAACGTACACGTTTTCGGCCGAAAACGCGTTTTCTGGCGAAAACGCACACCACGGCTCTTTCTGAGAAAAAGCAAGCACGGAGGACGAGAAACGCTTTTGCCCTGCGTAGTGTTCCGGGCAGCGGGTAGAACCAGGCAGAGAATTCCCGGCTAGCAGCTTCCCTGTGGCCGGGAAGTGCAAACGTACACGTTTTCGCCGAAAACGCGTTTTCCGGCGAAAACGCACACCACGGCTCTTTCTGAGAAAAAGCAAGCACGGAGGACGAGAATCGCTTTTGCCCTGCGTAGCGTTCTGAGCAGTGGGTAGAAATAGGCAGCGAATTGCCGGCTAGCAGCTTCCCTGTGGCCGGGAAGTGCAAATGTACACGTTTTCGGCCGAAAACGCGTTTTCCGGCGAAAACGCACACCACGGCTCTTTCTGAGAAAAAGCAAGCACGGAGGACGAGAATCGCTTTTGCCCTGCATAGTGTTCCGGGCAGCGGGTAGAACCAGGCAGCGAATTGCCGGCTAGCAGCTTCCCTGTGGCGGGGAAGTGCAAACGTACACGTTTTCGGCCGAAAACGCGTTTTCCGGCGAACACGCACACCACGGCTCTTTCTGAGAAAAAGCAAGCACGGAGGACGAGAATCGCTTTTGCCCTGCGTAGCGTTCTGAGCAGCGGGTAGAACCAGGCAGAGAATTCCCGGCTAGCAGCTTCCCTGTGGCGGGGAAGTGCAAACGTACACGTTTTCGGCCGAAAACCCGTTTTCCCGCGAAAACGCACACCACGGCTCTTTCTGAGAAAAAGCAAGCACGGAGGACGAGAATCGCTTTTGCCCTGCGTAGCGTTACGGCAACGGGTAGAATCAGGCAGAGAATTCCCGGCTAGCAGCTGCCCTGTGGCCGGGAAGTGCAAACGTACACGTTTTCGCCGAAAACACGTTTTCCGTCGAAAACGCACACCACGGCTCTTTCTGAGAAAAAGCAAGCACGGAGGACGAGAATCGCTTTTGCCCTGCGTAGCGTTCCGGGCAGCGGGTAGAACCAGGCAGAGAATTCCCGTCTAGAAGCTTCCCTGTGGCCGGTAAGTGCAAACGTACACGTTTTCGGCCGAAAACGCGTTTACCGGCGAAAACGCACACCACGGCTCTTTCTGAGAAAAAGCAAGCACGGAGGACGAGAATCGCTTTTGCCCTGCGTAGCGTTCCGGGCAGCGGGTAGAACCAGGCAGAGAATTCCCGGCTAGCAGCTTCCCTGTGGCCGGGAAGTGCAAACGTACACGTTTTCGGCCGAAAACGCGTTTTCCGGCGAAAACGCACACCACGGCTCTTTCTGAGAAAAAGCAAGCACGGAGGACGAGAATCGCTTTTGCCCTGCGTAGCGTTCCGGGCAGCGGGTAGAACCAGGCAGAGAATTCCCGGCTAGCAGCTTCCCTGTGGCGGGGAAGTGCAAACGTACACGTTTTCGGCCGAAAACGCGTTTTCCGGCGAAAACGCACACCACGGCTCTTTCTGAGAAAAAGCAAGCACGGAGGACGAGAATCGCTTTTGCCCTGCGTAGCGTTCTGAGTAGCGGGTAGAAATAGGCAGCGAATTGCCGGCTAGCAGCTTCCCTGTGGCCGGGAAGTGCAAACGTACACGTTTTCGGCCGAAAACGCGTTTTCCGGCGAAAAAGAACACCATGGCTCTTTCTGAGAAAAAGCAAGCACGGAGGACGAGAATCGTTTTTGCCCTGCGTAGCGTTCCTGGCAGCGGGTAGAACCAGGCAGAGAATTCCCGTCTAGCAGATTCCCTGTGGCGGGGAAGTGCAAACGTACACGTTTTCAGCCGAAAACGATTTTTCTGGCGAAAAAGCACACCATGGCTCTTTCTGAGAAAAAGCAAGCACGGAGGACGAGAATCGCTTTTGCCCTGCGTAGTGTTCCGGGCAGCGGGTAGAACCAGGCAGAGAATTCCCGGCTAGCAGCTTCCCTGTGGCCGGGAAGTGCAAACGTACACGTTTTCGGCCGAAAACGCGTTTTCCGGCGAAAACGCACACCACGGCTCTTTCTGAGAAAAAGCAAGCACGGAGGACGAGAATCGCTTTTGCCCTGCGTAGCGTTCCGGGCAGCGGGTAGAACCAGGCAGAGAATTCCCGGCTAGCAGCTTCCCTGTGGCCGGGAAGTGCAAACGTACACGTTTTCGGCCGAAAACGCGTTTTCCGGCGAAAACGCACACCACAGCTCTTTCTGAGAAAAAGCAAGCACGGAGGACGAGAATCGCTTTTGCCCTGCGTAGCGTTCCGGGCGGCGGGTAGAACGAGGCAGAGAATTCCCGGCTAGCAGCTTCCCTGTGGCCGGGAAGTGCAAACGTACACGTTTTCGGCCGAAAACGCGTTTTCCGGCGAAAACGCACACCACGGCTCTTTCTGAGAAAAAGCAAGCACGGAGGACGAGAATCTCTTTTGCCCTGCGTAGCGTTCCGGGCAGCGGGTAGAACCAGGCAGAGAATTCCCGGCTAGCAGCTTCCCTGTGGCCGGGAAGTGCAAACGTACACGTTTTCGCCGAAAACACGTTTTCCGGCGAAAACGCACACCACGGCTCTTTCTGAGAAAAAGCAAGCACGGAGGACGAGAATCGCTTTTGCCCTGCGTAGCGTTCCGGGCAGCGGGTAGAACCAGGCAGAGAATTCCCGGCTAGCAGCTTCCCTGTGGCCGGGAAGTGCAAACGTACACGTTTTCGGCCGAAAACGCGTTTTCCGGTGAAAACGCACACCACGGCTCTTTCTGAGAGAAAGCAAGCACGGAAGACGAGAATCGCTTTTGCCCTGCGTAGCGTTCCGGGCAGCGGGTAGAACCAGGCAGAAAATTCCCGGCTAGCAGCTTCCCTGTGGCGGGGAAGTGCAAACGTACACGTTTTCGGCCGAAAACGCGTTTTCTGGCGAAAACGCACACCACGGCTCTTTCTGAGAAAAAGCAAGCACGGAGGACGAGAATCGCTTTTGCCCTGCGTAGCGTTCTGAGCAGCGGGTAGAAATAGGCAGCGAATTGCCGGCTAGCAGCTTCCCTGTGGCCGGGAAGTGCAAACGTACACGTTTTCGGCCGAAAACGCGTTTTCCGGCGAAAACGCACACCACGGCTCTTTCTGAGAAAAAGCAAGCACGGAGGACGAGAATCGCTTTTGCCCTGCGTAGTGTTCCGGGCAGCGGGTAGAACCAGGCAGAGAATTCCCGGCTAGCAGCTTCCCTCTGGCCGGGAAGTGCAAACGTACACGTTTTCGCCGAAAACGCGTTTTCCGGCGAAAACGCACACCACGGCTCTTTCTGAGAAAAAGCAAGCACGGAGGACGAGAATCGCTTTTGCCCTGCGTAGCGTTCCGGGCAGCCGGTAGAACCAGGCAGAGAATTCCCGGCTAGCAGCTGCCCTGTGGCCGGGAAGTGCAAACGTACACGTTTTCGGCCGAAAACGCGTTTTCCCGCGAAAACGCACACCACGGCTCTTTCTGAGAAAAAGCAAGCACGGAGGACGAGAATCGCTTTTGCCCTGCGTAGCGTTCCGGGCAGCGGGTAGAACCAGGCAGAGAATTCCCGGCTAGCAGCTTCCCTGTGGCGGGGAAGTGCAAACGTACACGTTTTTGGCCGAAAGCGCGTTTTCCGGCGAAAACGCACACCACGGCTCTTTCTGAGAAAAAGCAAGCACGGAGGACGAGAATCGCTTTTGCCCTGCGTAGCGTTCTGAGCAGCGGGTAGAACCAGGCAGAGAATTCCCGGCTAGCAGCTTCCCTGTGGCGGTGAAGTGCAAACGTACACGTTTTTGGCCGAAAAAGCGTTTTCATGCGAAAAAGCACACCATGGCTCTTTCTGAGAAAAAGCAAGCACGGAGGACGAGAATCGCTTTTGCCCTGCGTAGCGTTCCGGGCAGCGGGTAGAACCAGGCAGAGAATTCCCGTCTAGCAGCTTCCCTGTGGCGGGGAAGTGCAAACGTACACGTTTTCGGCCGAAAACGCGTTTTCCGGCGAAAACGCACACCACGGCTCTTTCTGAGAAAAAGCATGCACGGAGGACGAGAATCGCTTTTGCCCTGCGTAGCGTTCCGGGCAGCGGGTAGAACCAGGCAGAGAATTCCCGGCTAGCAGCTTCCCTGTGGCCGGGAAGTGCAAACGTACACGTTTTCGGCCGAAAACGCGTTTTCCGGCGAAAACGCACACCACGGCTCTTTCTGAGAAAAAGCAAGCACGGAGGACGAGAATCGCTTTAGCCCTGCGTAGTGTTCCGGGCAGCGGGTAGAACCAGGCAGAGAATTCCCGGCTAGCAGCTTCCCTGTGGCCGGGAAGTGCAAACGTACACGTTTTCGGCCGAAAACGCGTTTTCCGGCGAAAAAGCACACCACGGCTCTTTCTGAGAAAAAGCAAGCACGGAGGACGAGAATCGCTTTTGCCCTGCGTAGCGTTCGGGGCAGCGGGTAGAACCAGGCAGAGAATTCCCGGCTAGCAGCTTCCCTGTGGCCGGGAAGTGCAAACGTACACGTTTTCGGCCGAAAACGCGTTTTCCCGCGAAAACGCACACCACGGCTCTTTCTGAGAAAAAGAAAGCACGGAAGACGAGAATCGCTTTTGCCCTGCGTAACGTTCTGAGCAGCGGGTAGAAATAGGCAGCGAATTGCCGGCTAGCAGCTTCCCTGTGGCGGGGAAGTGCAAACGTACACGTTTTCGGCCGAAAACGCGTTTTCCGGCGAAAACGCACACCACGGCTCTTTCTGAGAAAAAGCAAGCACGGAGGACGAGAATCGCTTTTGCCCTGCGTAGCGTTCCGGGCAGCGGGTAGAACCAGGCAGAGAATTCCCGGCTAGCAGCTGCCCTGTGGCGGGGAAGTGCAAACGTACACGTTTTCGGCCGAAAACGCGTTTTCCGGCGAAAACGCACACCACGGCTCTTTCGGAGAAAAAGCAAGCACGGAGGACGAGAATCGCTTTTGCCCTGCGTAGCGTTCCGGGCAGCGGGTAGAACCAGGCAGAGAATTCCCGGCTAGCAGCTTCCCTGTGGCCGGGAAGTGCAAACGTACACGTTTTCGGCCGAAAACGCGTTTTCCGGCGAAAACGCACACCACGGCTCTTTCTGAGAAAAAGCAAGCACGGAGGACGAGAATCGCTTTTGCCCTGCGTAGCGTTCCGGGCAGCGGGTAGAACCAGGCAGAGAATTCCCGGCTAGCAGCTTCCCTGTGGCGGGGAAGTGCAAACGTACACGTTTTCGGCCGAAAACGCGTTTTCCCGCGAAAACGCACACCACGGCTCTTTCTGAGAAAAAGCAAGCACGGAGGACGAGAATCGCTTTTGCCCTGCGTAGCGTTCCGGGCAGCCGGTAGAACCAGGCAGAGAATTCCCGGCTAGCAGCTTCCCTGTGGCGGGGAAGTGCAAACGTACACGTTTTCGGCCGAAAACGCGTTTTCTGGCGAAAACGCACACCACGGCTCTTTCTGAGAAAAAGCAAGCACGGAGGACGAGAAACGCTTTTGCCCTGCGTAGTGTTCCGGGCAGCGGGTAGAACCAGGCAGAGAATTCCCGGCTAGCAGCTTCCCTGTGGCCGGGAAGTGCAAACGTACACGTTTTCGCCGAAAACGCGTTTTTCGGCGAAAACGCACACCACGGCTCTTTCTGAGAAAAAGCAAGCACGGAGGACGAGAATCGCTTTTGCCCTGCGTAGTGTTCCGGGCAGCGGGTAGAACCAGGCAGAGAACTCCCGGCTAGCAGCTTCCCTGTGGCTGGGAAGTGCAAACGTACACGTTTTCGGCCGAAAACGCGTTTACCGGCGAAAACGCACACCACGGCTCTTTCTGAGAAAAAGTAAGCACGGAGGACGAGAATCGCTTTTGCCCTGCGTAGCGTTCCGGGCAGCGGGTAGAACCAGGCAGAGAATTCCCGGCTAGCAGCTTCCCTGTGGCGGGGAAGTGCAAACGTACACGTTTTCGGCCGAAAACGCGTTTTCCCGCGAAAACGCACACCACTGGTCTTTCTGAGAAAAAGCAAGCACGGAGGACGAGAATCGCTTTTGCCCTGCGTAGCGTTCCGGGCAGCGGGTAGAACCAGGCAGAGAATTCCCGGGTAGCAGCTTCCCTGTGGCCGGGAAGTGCAAACGTACACGTTTTCGGCCGAAAACGCGTTTTCCGGCGAAAACGCACACCACGGCTATTTCTGAGAAAAAGCAAGCACGGAGGACGAGAATCGCTTTTGCCCTGCGTAGCGTTCCGGGCAGCGGGTAGAACCAGGCAGAGAATTGCCGGCTAGCAGCTTCCCTGTGGCGGGGAAGTGCAAACGTACACGTTTTCGGCCGAAAACGCGTTTTCCCGCGAAAACGCACACCACGGCTCTTTCTGAGAAAAAGCAAGCACGGAGGACGAGAATCGCTTTTGCCCTGCGTAGCGTTCCGGGCAGCGGGTTGAACCAGGCAGAGAATTCCCGGCTAGCAGCTTCCCTGTGGCCGGGAAGTGCAAACGTACACGTTTTCGGCCGAAAACTCGTTTTCCGGCGAAAACGCACACCACGGCTCTTTCTGAGAAAAAGCAAGCACGGAGGACGAGAATCGCTTTTGCCCTGCGTAGCGTTCCGGGCAGCGGGTAGAACGAGGCAGAGAATTCCCGGCTAGCAGCTTCCCTGTGGCCGGGAAGTGCAAACGTACACGTTTTCGGCCGAAAACGCGTTTTCCGGCGAAAACGCACACCACGGCTCTTTCTGAGAAAAAGCAAGCACGGAGGACGAGAATCGCTTTTGCCCTGCGTAGCGTTCCGGGCAGCGGGTAGAACCAGGCAGAGAATTCCCGGCTAGCAGCTTCCCTGTGGCCGGGAAGTGCAAACGTACACGTTTTCGCCGAAAACACGTTTTCCGGCGAAAACGCACACCACGGCTCTTTCTGAGAAAAAGCAAGCACGGAGGACGAGAATCGCTTTTGCCCTGCGTAGCGTTCCGGGCAGCGGGTAGAACCAGGCAGAGAATTCCCGGCTAGCAGCTTCCCTGTGGCCGGGAAGTGCAAACGTACACGTTTTCGGCCGAAAACGCGTTTTCCGGTGAAAACGCACACCACGGCTCTTTCTGAGAGAAAGCAAGCACGGAAGACGAGAATCGCTTTTGCCCTGCGTAGCGTTCCGGGCAGCGGGTAGAACCAGGCAGAAAATTCCCGGCTAGCAGCTTCCCTGTGGCGGGGAAGTGCAAACGTACACGTTTTCGGCCGAAAACGCGTTTTCCGGCGAAAACGCACACCACGGCTCTTTCTGAGAAAAAGCAAGCACGGAGGACGAGAATCGCTTTTGCCCTGCGTAGCGTTCTGAGCAGCGGGTAGAAATAGGCAGCGAATTGCCGGCTAGCAGCTTCCCTGTGGCCGGGAAGTGCAAACGTACACGTTTTCGGCCGAAAACGCGTTTTCCGGCGAAAACGCACACCACGGCTCTTTCTGAGAAAAAGCAAGCACGGAGGACGAGAATCGCTTTTGCCCTGCGTAGTGTTCCGGGCAGCGGGTAGAACCAGGCAGAGAATTCCCGGCTAGCAGCTTCCCTCTGGCCGGGAAGTGCAAACGTACACGTTTTCGCCGAAAACGCGTTTTCCGGCGAAAACGCACACCACGGCTCTTTCTGAGAAAAAGCAAGCACGGAGGACGAGAATCGCTTTTGCCCTGCGTAGCGTTCCGGGCAGCGGGTAGAACCAGGCAGAGAATTCCCGGCTAGCAGCTGCCCTGTGGCCGGGAAGTGCAAACGTACACGTTTTCGGCCGAAAACGCGTTTTCCCGCGAAAACGCACACCACGGCTCTTTCTGAGAAAAAGCAAGCACGGAGGACGAGAATCGCTTTTGCCCTGCGTAGCGTTCCGGGCAGCGGGTAGAACCAGGCAGAGAATTCCCGGCTAGCAGCTTCCCTGTGGCCGGGAAGTGCAAACGTACACGTTTTTGGCCGAAAAAGCGTTTTCATGCGAAAAAGCACACCATGGCTCTTTCTGAGAAAAAGCAAGCACGGAGGACGAGAATCGCTTTTGCCCTGCGTAGCGTTCCGGGCAGCGGGTAGAACCAGGCAGAGAATTCCCGGCTAGCAGCTTCCCTGTGGCGGGGAAGTGCAAACGTACACGTTTTCGGCCGAAAACGCGTTTTCCGGCGAAAACGCACACCACGGCTCTTTCTGAGAAAAAGCATGCACGGAGGACGAGAATCGCTTTTGCCCTGCGTAGCGTTCCGGGCAGCGGGTAGAACCAGGCAGAGAATTCCCGGCTAGCAGCTTCCCTGTGGCCGGGAAGTGCAAACGTACACGTTTTCGGCCGAAAACGCGTTTTCCGGCGAAAACGCACACCACGGCTCTTTCTGAGAAAAAGCAAGCACGGAGGACGAGAATCGCTTTTGCCCTGCGTAGTGTTCCGGGCAGCGGGTAGAACCAGGCAGAGAATTCCCGGCTAGCAGCTTCCCTGTGGCCGGGAAGTGCAAACGTACACGTTTTCGGCCGAAAACGCGTTTTCCGGCGAAAAAGCACACCACGGCTCTTTCTGAGAAAAAGCAAGCACGGAGGACGAGAATCGCTTTTGCCCTGCGTAGCGTTCGGGGCAGCGGGTAGAACCAGGCAGAGAATTCCCGGCTAGCAGCTTCCCTGTGGCGGGGAAGTGCAAACGTACACGTTTTCGGCCGAAAACGCGTTTTCCGGCGAAAACGCACACCACGGCTCTTTCGGAGAAAAAGCAAGCACGGAGGACGAGAATCGCTTTTGCCCTGCGTAGCGTTCCGGGCAGCGGGTAGAACCAGGCAGAGAATTCCCGGCTAGCAGCTTCCCTGTGGCCGGGAAGTGCAAACGTACACGTTTTCGGCCGAAAAAGCGTTTTCGGCGAAAAAGCACACCATGGCTCCTTCTGAGAAAAAGCAAGCACGGAGGACGAAAATCGCTTTTGCCCTGCGTAGCGTTCCGGGCAGCGGGTAGAACCAGGCAGAGAATTCCCGGCTAGCAGCTTCCCTGTGGCCGGGAAGTGCAAACGTACACGTTTTCGGCCGAAAACGCGTTTTCCCGCGAAAACGCACACCACGGCTCTTTCTGAGAAAAAGCAAGCAGGGAGGACGAGAATCGCTTTTGCCCTGCGTAGCGTTCCGGGCAGCCGGTAGAACCAGGCAGAGAATTCCCGGCTAGCAGCTTCCCTGTGGCGGGGAAGTGCAAACGTACACGTTTTCGGCCGAAAACGCGTTTTCTGGCGAAAACGCACACCACGGCTCTTTCTGAGAAAAAGCAAGCACGGAGGACGAGAAACGCTTTTGCCCTGCGTAGTGTTCCGGGCAGCGGGTAGAACCAGGCAGAGAATTCCCGGCTAGCAGCTTCCCTGTGGCCGGGAAGTGCAAACGTACACGTTTTCGGCCGAAAACGCGTTTTCCGGCGAAAACGCACACCACGGCTCTTTCTGAGAAAAAGCAAGCACGGAGGACGAGAATCGCTTTTGCCCTGCGTAGTGTTCCGGGCAGCGGGTAGAACCAGGCAGAGAACTCCCGGCTAGCAGCTTCCCTGTGGCTGGGAAGTGCAAACGTACACGTTTTCGGCCGAAAACGCGTTTACCGGCGAAAACGCACACCACGGCTCTTTCTGAGAAAAAGTAAGCACGGAGGACGAGAATCGCTTTTGCCCTGCGTAGCGTTCCGGGCAGCGGGTAGAACCAGGCAGAGAATTCCCGGCTAGCAGCTTCCCTGTGGCGGGGAAGTGCAAACGTACACGTTTTCGGCCGAAAACGCGTTTTCCCGCGAAAACGCACACCACTGGTCTTTCTGAGAAAAAGCAAGCACGGAGGACGAGAATCGCTTTTGCCCTGCGTAGCGTTCCGGGCAGCGGGTAGAACCAGGCAGAGAATTCCCGGGTAGCAGCTTCCCTGTGGCCGGGAAGTGCAAACGTACACGTTTTCGGCCGAAAATGCGTTTTCCGGCGAAAACGCACACCACGGCTATTTCTGAGAAAAAGCAAGCACGGAGGACGAGAATCGCTTTTGCCCTGCGTAGCGTTCCGGGCAGCGGGTAGAACCAGGCAGAGAATTGCCGGCTAGCAGCTTCCCTGTGGCGGGGAAGTGCAAACGTACACGTTTTCGGCCGAAAACGCGTTTTCCCGCGAAAACGCACACCACGGCTCTTTCTGAGAAAAAGCAAGCACGGAGGACGAGAATCGCTTTTGCCCTGCGTAGCGTTCCGGGCAGCGGGTAGAACCAGGCAGAGAATTCCCGGCTAGCAGCTTCCCTGTGGCCGGGAAGTGCAAACGTACACGTTTTCGGCCGAAAACTCGTTTTCCGGCGAAAACGCACACCACGGCTCTTTCTGAGAAAAAGCAAGCACGGAGGACGAGAATCGCTTTTGGCCTGCGTGGCGTTCCGGGCAGCGGGTAGAACCAGGCAGAGAATTCCCGGCTAGCAGCTTCCCTGTGGCGGGGAAGTGCAAACGTACACGTTTTCGGCCGAAAACGCGTTTACCGGCGAAAACGCACACCACGGCTCTTTCTGAGAAAAAGCAAGCACGGAGGACGAGAATCGCTTTTGCCCTGCGTAGCGTTCCGGGCAGCGGGTAGAACCAGGCAGAGAATTCCCGGCTAGCAGCTTCCCTGTGGCGGGGAAGTGCAAACGTACACGTTTTCGGCCGAAAACGCGTTTTCTTGCGAAAACGCACACCACGGCTCTTTCTGAGAAAAAGCAAGCACGGAGGACGAGAATCGCTTTTGCCCTGCGTAGTGTTCCGGGCAGCGGGTAGAACCAGGCAGAGAATTCCCGGCTAGCAGCTTCCATGTGGCCGGGAAGTGCAAACGTACACGTTTTCGCCGAAAACGCGTTTTCCGGCGAAAACGCACACCACGGCTCTTTCTGAGAAAAAGCAAGCACGGAGGACGAGAACCGCTTTTGCCCTGCGTAGCGTTCCGGGCAGCGGGTAGAACCAGGCAGAGAATTCCCGGCTAGCAGCTTCCCTGTGGCCGGGAAGTGCAAACGTACACGTTTTCGGCCGAAAACGCGTTTTCCGGCGAAAACGCACACCACGGCTCTTTCTGAGAAAAAGCAAGCACGGAGGACGAGAATCGCTTTTGCCCTGCGTAGCGTTCCGGGCAGCGGGTAGAACCAGGCAGAGAATTCCCGTCTAGCAGATTCCCTGTGGCGGGGAAGTGCAAACGTACACGTTTTCAGCCGAAAACGATTTTTCTGGCGAAAAAGCACACCATGGCTCTTTCTGAGAAAAAGCAAGCACGGAGGACGAGAATCGCTTTTGCCCTGCGTAGTGTTCCGGGCAGCGGGTAGAACCAGGCAGAGAATTCCCGGCTAGCAGCTTCCCTGTGGCCGGGAAGTGCAAACGTACACGTTTTCGGCCGAAAACGCGTTTACCGGCGAAAACGCACACCACGGCTCTTTCTGAGAAAAAGGAAGCACGGAGGACGAGAATCGCTTTTGCCCTGCGTAGCGTTCCGGGCAGCGGGTAGAACCAGGCAGAGAATTCCCGGCTAGCAGCTTCCCTGTGGCCGGGAAGTGCAAACGTACACGTTTTCGGCCGAAAACGCGTTTTCCGGCGAAAACGCACCCCACGGCTCTTTCTGAGAAAAAACAAGCACGGAGGACGAGAATCGCTTTTGCCCTGCGTAGCGTTCTGAGCAGCGGGTAGAAATAGGCAGCGAATTGCCGGCTAGCAGCTTCCCTGTGGCCGGGAAGTGCAAACGTACACGTTTTCGGCCGAAAACGCGTTTTCCGGCGAAAAAGCACACCATGGCTCTTTCTGAGAAAAAGCAAGCACGGAGGACGAGAATCGTTTTTGCCCTGCGTAGCGTTCCTGGCAGCGGGTAGAACCAGGCAGAGAATTCCCGTCTAGCAGATTCCCTGTGGCGGGGAAGTGCAAACGTACACGTTTTCAGCCGAAAACGATTTTTCTGGCGAAAAAGCACACCACGGCTCTTTCTGAGAAAAAGCAAGCACGGAGGACGAGAATCGCTTTTGCCCTGCGTAGCGTTCCGGGCAGCGGGTAGAACCAGGCAGAGAATTCCCGGCTAGCAGCTTCCCTGTGGCCGGGAAGTGCAAACGTACACGTTTTCGGCCGAAAACGCGTTTTCCCGCGAAAACGCACACCACGGCTCTTTCTGAGAAAAAGCAAGCACGGAGGACGAGAATCGTTTTTGCCCTGCGTAGCGTTCCGGGCAGCGGGTAGAACGAGGCAGAGAATTCCCGGCTAGCAGCTTCCCTGTGGCCGGGAAGTGCAAACGTACACGTTTTCGGCCGAAAACGCGTTTTCCCGCGAAAACGCACACCACGGCTCTTTCTGAGAAAAAGCAAGCACGGAGGACGAGAATCGCTTTTGCCCTGCGTAGCGTTCCGGGCAGCGGGTAGAACGAGGCAGAGAATTCCCGGCTAGCAGCTTCCCTGTGGCGGGGAAGTGCAAACGTACACGTTTTCGGCCGAAAACTCGTTTTCCCGCGAAAACGCACACCACGGCTCTTTCTGAGAAAAAGCAAGCACGGAGGACGAGAACCGCTTTTGCCCTGCGTAGCGTTCCGGGCAGCGGGTAGAACCAGGCAGAGAATTCCCGGCTAGCAGCTTCCCTGTGGCGGGGAAGTGCAAACGTACACGTTTTCGGCCGAAAACGCGTTTTCCGGCGAAAACGCACACCACGGCTCTTTCTGAGAAAAAGCAAGCACGGAGGACGAGAACCGCTTTTGCCCTGCGTAGCGTTCCGGGCAGCGGGTAGAACCAGGCAGAGAATTCCCGGCTAGCAGCTTCCCTGTGGCGGGGAAGTGCAAACGTACACGTTTTCGGCCGAAAACGCGTTTTCTGGCGAAAACGCACACCACGGCTCTTTCTGAGAAAAAGCAAGCACGGAGGACGAGAATCGGTTTTGCCCTGCGTAGAGTTCTGAGCAGCGGGTAGAAATAGGCAGCGAATTGCCGGCTAGCAGCTTCCCTGTGGCCGGGAAGTGCAAACGTACACGTTTTCGGCCGAAAACGCGTTTTCCGGCGAAAACGCACACCACGGCTCTTTCTGAGAAAAAGCAAGCACGGAGGACGAGAATCGCTTTTGCCCTGCGTAGCGTTCCTGGCAGCGGGTAGAACCAGGCAGAGAATTCCCGGCTAGCAGCTTCCCTGTGGCGGGGAAGTGCAAACGTACACGTTTTCGGCCGAAAACGCGTTTTCCGGCGAAAACGCACACCACGGCTCTTTCTGAGAAAAAGCAAGCACGGAGGACGAGAATCGCTTTTGCCCTGCGTAGCGTTCCGGGCAGCGGGTAGAACCAGGCAGAGAATTCCCGGCTAGCAGCTTCCCTGTGGCCGGGAAGTGCAAACGTACACGTTTTCGCCGAAAACGCGTTTTCCGGCGAAAACGCAGACCACGGCTCTTTCTGAGAATAAGCAAGCACGGAGGACGAGAATCGCTTTTGCCCTGCGTAGCGTTCCGGGCAGCGGGTAGAACCAGGCAGAGAATTCCCGGCTAGCAGCTGCCCTGTGGCCGGGAAGTGCAAACGTACACGTTTTCGGCCGAAAACGCGTTTACCGGCGAAAACGCACACCACGGCTCTTTCTGAGAAAAAGCAAGCACGGAGGACGAGAATCGCTTTTGCCCTGCGTAGCGTTCCGGGCAGCGGGTAGAACCAGGCAGAGAATTCCCGGCTAGCAGCTTCCCTGTGGCCGGGAAGTGCAAACGTACACGTTTTCGGCCGAAAACGCGTTTTCCGGCGAAAACGCACACCACGGCTCTTTCTGAGAAAAAGCAAGCACGGAGGACGAGAATCGCTTTTGCCCTGCGTAGCGTTCCGGGCAGCGGGTAGAACCAGGCAGAGAATTCCCGGCTAGCAGCTTCCCTGTGGCGGGGAAGTGCAAACTTACACGTTTTCGGCCGAAAACGCGTTTTCCGGCGAAAACGCACACCACGGCTCTTTCTGAGAAAAAGCAAGCACGGAGGACGAGAATCGCTTTTGCCCTGCGTAGAGTTCTGAGCAGCGGGTAGAAATAGGCAGCGAATTGCCGGCTAGCAGCTTCCCTGTGGCGGGGAAGTGCAAACGTACACGTTTTCGGCCGAAAACGCGTTTTCCGGTGAAAACGCACACCACGGCTCTTTCTGAGAAAAAGCAAGCACGGAGGACGAGAATCGCTTTTGCCCTGCGTAGCGTTCCGGGCAGCGGGTAGAACCAGGCAGAGAATTCCCGTCTAGCAGCTTCCCTGTGGCGGGGAAGTGCAAACGTACACGTTTTCGGCCGAAAACGCGTTTTCCGGCGAAAACGCACACCACGTCTCTTTCTGAGAAAAAGCAAGCACGGAGGACGAGAATCGCTTTTGCCCTGCGTAGCGTTCCGGGCAGCGGGTAGAACCAGGCAGAGAATTCCCGGCTAGCAGCTTCCCTGTGGCCGGGAAGTGCAAACGTACACGTTTTCGGCCGAAAACGCGTTTTCCGGCGAAAACGCACACCACGGCTCTTTCTGAGAAAAAGCAAGCACGGAGGACGAGAATCGCTTTTGCCCTGCGTAGCGTTCCGGGCAGCGGGTAGAACCAGGCAGAGAATTCCCGTCTAGCAGCTTCCCTGTGGCGCGGAAGTGCAAACGTACACGTTTTCGGCCGAAAACGCGTTTTCCGGCGAAAACGCACACCACGTCTCTTTCTGAGAAAAAGCAAGCACGGAGGACGAGAATCGCTTTTGCCCTGCGTAGCGTTCCGGGCAGCGGGTAAAACCAGGCAGAGAATTCCCGTCTAGCAGCTTCCCTGTGGCCGGGAAGTGCAAACGTACACGTTTTCGGCCGAAAACGCGTTTTCCGGCGAAAACGCACACCACGGCTCTTTCTGAGAAAAAGCAAGCACGGAGGACGAGAATCGCTTTTGCCCTGCGTAGCGTTCCGGGCAGCGGGTAGAACCAGGCAGAGAATTCCCGGCTAGCAGCTTCCCTGTGGCCGGGAAGTGCAAACGTACACGTTTTCGGCCGAAAACGCGTTTACCGGCGAAAACGCACACCACGGCTCTTTCTGAGAAAAAGCAAGCACGGAGGACGAGAATCGCTTTTGCCCTGCGTAGCGTTCCGGGCAGCGGGTAGAACCAGGCAGAGAATTCCCGGCTAGCAGCTTCCCTGTGGCCGGGAAGTGCAAACGTACACGTTTTCGGCCGAAAACGCGTTTTCTGGCGAAAACGCACACCACGGCTCTTTCTGAGAAAAAGCAAGCACGGAGGACGAGAACCGCTTTTGCCCTGCGTAGCGTTCCGGGCAGCGGGTAGAACCAGGCAGAGAATTCCCGGCTAGCAGCTTCCCTGTGGCCGGGAAGTGCAAACGTACACGTTTTCGGCCGAAAACGCGTTTTCCGGCGAAAACGCACACCACGGCTCTTTCTGAGAAAAAGCAAGCACGGAGGACGAGAATCGCTTTTGCCCTGCGTAGCGTTCCGGGCAGCGGGTAGAACCAGGCAGAGAATTCCCGGCTAGCAGCTTCCCTGTGGCGGGGAAGTGCAAACGTACACGTTTTTGGCCGAAAAAGCGTTTTCTGGCGAAAAAGCACACCATGGCTCTTTCTGAGAAAAAGCAAGCACGGAGGACGAGAATCGCTTATGCCCTGCGTAGCGTTCCGGGCAGCGGGTAGAACCAGGCAGAGAATTCCCGGCTAGCAGCTTCCCTGTGGCGGGGAAGTGCAAACGTACACGTTTTCGGCCGAAAACGCGTTTTCCGGCGAAAACGCACACCACGGCTCTTTCTGAGAAAAAGCAAGCACGGAGGACGAGAATCGCTTTTGCCCTGCGTAGAGTTCTGAGCAGCGGGTAGAAATAGGCAGCGAATTGCCGGCTAGCAGCTTCCCTGTGGCGGGGAAGTGCAAACGTACACGTTTTCGGCCGAAAACGCGTTTTCCGGTGAAAAAGCACACCACGGCTCTTTCTGAGAAAAAGCAAGCACGGAGGACGAGAATCGCTTTTGCCCTGCGTAGCGTTCCGGGCAGCGGGTAGAACCAGGCAGAGAATTCCCGTCTAGCAGCTTCCCTGTGGCGCGGAAGTGCAAACGTACACGTTTTCGGCCGAAAACGCGTTTTCCGGCGAAAACGCACACCACGGCTCTTTCTGAGAAAAAGCAAGCACGGAGGACGAGAATCGCTTTTGCCCTGCGTAGCGTTCCGGGCAGCGGGTAAAACCAGGCAGAGAATTCCCGGCTAGCAGCTTCCCTGTGGCCGGGAAGTGCAAACGTACACGTTTTCGGCCGAAAACGCGTTTTCCGGCGAAAACGCACACCACGGCTCTTTCTGAGAAAAAGCAAGCACGGAGGACGAGAATCGCTTTTGCCCTGCGTAGCGTTCCGGGCAGCGGGTAGAACCAGGCAGAGAATTCCCGGCTAGCAGCTTCCCTGTGGCCGGGAAGTGCAAACGTACACGTTTTCGGCCGAAAACGCGTTTTCCGGCGAAAACGCACACCACGGCTCTTTCTGAGAAAAAGCAAGCACGGAGGACGAAAATCGCTTTTGCCCTGCGTAGCGTTCCGGGCAGCGGGTAGAACCAGGCAGAGAATTCCCGGCTAGCAGCTTCCCTGTGGCCGGGAAGTGCAAACGTACACGTTTTCGGCCGAAAACGCGTTATCTGGCGAAAACGCACACCACGGCTCTTTCTGAGAAAAAGCAAGCACGGAGGACGAGAACCGCTTTTGCCCTGCGTAGCGTTCCGGGCAGCGGGTAGAACCAGGCAGAGAATTCCCGGCTAGCAGCTTCCCTGTGGCCGGGAAGTGCAAACGTACACGTTTTCGGCCGAAAACGCGTTTTCCGGCGAAAACGCACACCACGGCTCTTTCTGAGAATAAGCAAGCACGGAGGACGAGAATCGCTTTTGCCCTGCGTAGCGTTCCGGGCAGCGGGTAGAACCAGGCAGAGAATTCCCGTCTAGCAGCTTCCCTGTGGCCGGGAAGTGCAAACGTACACGTTTTCGGCCGAAAACGCGTTTACCGGCGAAAACGCACACCACGGCTCTTTCTGAGAAAAAGCAAGCACGGAGGACGAGAATCGCTTTTGCCCTGCGTAGCGTTCCGGGCAGCGGGTAGAACCAGGCAGAGAATTCCCGGCTAGCAGCTTCCCTGTGGCCGGGAAGTGCAAACGTACACGTTTTCGGCCGAAAACGCGTTTTCCGGCGAAAACGCACACCACGGCTCTTTCTGAGAAAAAGCAAGCACGGAGGACGAGAATCGCTTTTGCCCTGCGTAGCGTTCCGGGCAGCGGGTAGAACCAGGCAGAGAATTCCCGGCTAGCAGCTTCCCTGTGGCCGGGAAGTGCAAACGTACACGTTTTCGGCCGAAAACGCGTTTTCCGGCGAAAACGCACACCACGGCTCTTTCTGAGAAAAAGCAAGCACGGAGGACGAGAATCGCTTTTGCCCTGCGTAGCGTTCCGGGCAGCGGGTAGAACCAGGCAGAGAATTCCCGGCTAGCAGCTTCCCTGTGGCGGGGAAGTGCAAACGTACACGTTTTCGGCCGAAAACGCGTTTTCCGGCGAAAACGCACACCACGGCTCTTTCTGAGAAAAAGCAAGCACGGAGGACGAGAATCGCTTTTGCCCTGAGTAGAGTTCTGAGCAGCGGGTAGAAATAGGCAGCGAATTGCCGGCTAGCAGCTTCCCTGTGGCGGGGAAGTGCAAACGTACACGTTTTCGGCCGAAAACGCGTTTTCCGGTGAAAACGCACACCACGGCTCTTTCTGAGAAAAAGCAAGCACGGAGGACGAGAATCGCTTTTGCCCTGCGTAGCGTTCCGGGCAGCGGGTAGAACCAGGCAGAGAATTCCCGTCTAGCAGCTTCCCTGTGGCGGGGAAGTGCAAACGTACACGTTTTCGGCCGAAAACGCGTTTTCCGGCGAAAACGCACACCACGTCTCTTTCTGAGAAAAAGCAAGCACGGAGGACGAGAATCGCTTTTGCCCTGCGTAGCGTTCCGGGCAGCGGGTAAAACCAGGCAGAGAATTCCCGGCTAGCAGCTTCCCTGTGGCCGGGAAGTGCAAACGTACACGTTTTCGGCCGAAAACGCGTTTTCCGGCGAAAACGCACACCACGGCTCTTTCTGAGAAAAAGCAAGCACGGAGGACGAGAACCGCTTTTGCCCTGCGTAGCGTTCCGGGCAGCGGGTAGAACCAGGCAGAGAATTCCCGGCTAGCAGCTTCCCTGTGGCCGGGAAGTGCAAACGTACACGTTTTCGGCCGAAAACGCGTTTTCCGGCGAAAAAGCACACCACGGCTCTTTCTGAGAAAAAGCAAGCACGGAGGACGAGAATCGCTTTTGCCCTGCGTAGCGTTCCGGGCAGCGGGTAGAACCAGGCAGAGAATTCCCGGCTAGCAGCTTCCCTGTGGCGGGGAAGTGCAAACGTACACGTTTTCGGCCGAAAACGCGTTTTCTAGCGAAAACGCACACCACGGCTCTTTCTGAGAAAAAGCAAGCACGGAGGACGAGAATCGCTTTTGCCCTGCGTAGTGTTCCGGGCAGCGGTAGAACCAGGCAGAGAATTCCCGGCTAGCAGCTGCCCTGTGGCCGGGAAGTGCAAACGTACACGTTTTCGGCCGAAAACGCGTTTTCCGGCAAAAACGCACACCACGGCTCTTTCTGAGAAAAAGCAAGCACGGAGGACGAGAATCGCTTTTGCCCTGCGTAGCGTTCCGGGCAGCGGGTAGAACCAGGCAGAGAATTCCCGGCTAGCAGCTTCCCTGTGGCGGGGAAGTGCAAACGTACACGTTTTCGGCCGAAAACGCGTTTTCCGGCGAAAACGCACACCACGGCTCTTTCTGAGAAAAAGCAAGCACGGAGGACGAGAATCGCTTTTGCCCTGCGTAGTGTTCCGGGCAGCGGGTAGAACCAGGCAGAGAATTCCCGGCTAGCAGCTTCCCTGTGGCCGGGAAGTGCAAACGTACACGTTTTCGGCCGAAAACGCGTTTTCCGGCGAAAAAGCACACCACGGCTCTTTCTGAGAAAAAGCAAGCACGGAGGACGAGAATCGCTTTTGCCCTGCGTAGCGTTCCGGGCAGCGGGTAGAACCAGGCAGAGAATTCCCGGCTAGCAGCTTCCCTGTGGCCGGGAAGTGCAAACGTACACGTTTTCGGCCGAAAACGCGTTTTCCCGCGAAAACGCACACCACGGCTCTTTCTGAGAAAAAGAAAGCACGGAAGACGAGAATCGCTTTTGCCCTGCGTAACGTTCTGAGCAGCGGGTAGAAATAGGCAGCGAATTGCCGGCTAGCAGCTTCCCTGTGGCCGGGAAGTGCAAACGTACACGTTTTCGGCCGAAAACGCGTTTTCCGGCGAAAACGCACACCACGGCTCTTTCTGAGAAAAAGCAAGCACGGAGGACGAGAACCGCTTTTGCCCTGCGTAGCGTTCCGGGCAGCGGGTAGAACCAGGCAGAGAATTCCCGGCTAGCAGCTTCCCTGTGGCCGGGAAGTGCAAACGTACACGTTTTCGGCCGAAAACGCGTTTTCCGGCGAAAACGCACACCACGGCTCTTTCTGAGAAAAAGCAAGCACGGAGGACGAGAATCGCTTTTGCCCTGCGTAGCGTTCCGGGCAGCGGGTAGAACCAGGCAGAGAATTCCCGGCTAGCAGCTTCCCTGTGGCCGGGAAGTGCAAACGTACACGTTTTCGGCCGAAAAAGCGTTTTCGGCGAAAAAGCACACCATGGCTCCTTCTGAGAAAAAGCAAGCACGGAGGACGAAAATCGCTTTTGCCCTGCGTAGCGTTCCGGGCAGCGGGTAGAACCAGGCAGAGAATTCCCGGCTAGCAGCTTCCCTGTGGCGGGGAAGTGCAAACGTACACGTTTTCGGCCGAAAACGCGTTTTCCGGCGAAAACGCACACCACGGCTCTTTCTGAGAAAAAGCAAGCACGGAGGACGAGAATCGCTTTTGCCCTGCGTAGAGTTCTGAGCAGCGGGTAGAAATAGGCAGCGAATTGCCGGCTAGCAGCTTCCCTGTGGCGGGGAAGTGCAAACGTACACGTTTTCGGCCGAAAACGCGTTTTCCGGCGAAAACGCACACCACGGCTCTTTCTGAGAAAAAGGAAGCACGGAGGACGAGAATCGCTTTTGCCCTGCGTAGCGTTCCGGGCAGCGGGTAGAACCAGGCACAGAATTCCCGGCTAGCAGCTTCCCTGTGGCGGGGAAGTGCAAACGTACACGTTTTCGGCCGAAAACGCGTTTTCCGGCGAAAACGCACACCACGTCTCTTTCTGAGAAAAAGCAAGCACGGAGGACGAGAATCGCTTTTGCCCTGCGTAGCGTTCCGGGCAGCGGGTAGAACCAGGCAGAGAATTCCCGGCTAGCAGCTTCCCTGTGGCCGGGAAGTGCAAACGTACACGTTTTCGGCCGAAAACGCGTTTTCCGGCGAAAACGCACACCACGGCTCTTTCTGAGAAAAAGCAAGCACGGAGGACGAGAATCGCTTTTGCCCTGCGTAGCGTTCCGGGCAGCGGGTAGAACCAGGCAGAGAATTCCCGGCTAGCAGCTTCCCTGTGGCCGGGAAGTGCAAACGTACACGTTTTCGGCCGAAAACGCGTTTACCGGCGAAAACGCACACCACGGCTCTTTCTGAGAAAAAGCAAGCACGGAGGACGAGAATCGCTTTTGCCCTGCGTAGCGTTCCGGGCAGCGGGTAGAACCAGGCAGAGAATTGCCGGCTAGCAGCTTCCCTGTGGCCGGGAAGTGCAAACGTACACGTTTTCGGCCGAAAACGCGTTTTCCCGCGAAAACGCACACCACGGCTCTTTCTGAGAAAAAGCAAGCACGGAGGACGAGAACCGCTTTTGCCCTGCGTAGCGTTCCGGGCAGCGGGTAGAACCAGGCAGAGAATTCCCGGCTAGCAGCTTCCCTGTGGCCGGGAAGTGCAAACGTACACGTTTTCGGCCGAAAACGCGTTTTCCGGCGAAAACGCACACCACGGCTCTTTCTGAGAAAAAGCAAGCACGGAGGACGAGAATCGCTTTTGCCCTGCGTAGCGTTCCGGGCAGCGGTAGAACCAGGCAGAGAATTCCCGGCTAGCAGCTGCCCTGTGGCCGGGAAGTGCAAACGTACACGTTTTCGGCCGAAAACGCGTTTTCCGGCGAAAACGCACACCACGGCTCTTTCTGAGAAAAAGCAAGCACGGAGGACGAGAATCGCTTTTGCCCTGCGTAGCGTTCCGGGCAGCGGGTAGAACCAGGCAGAGAATTCCCGGCTAGCAGCTTCCCTGTGGCCGGGAAGTGCAAACGTACACGTTTTCGGCCGAAAACGCGTTTTCCGGCGAAGACGCACACCACGGCTCTTTCTGAGAAAAAGCAAGCACGGAGGACGAGAATCGCTTTTGCCCTGCGTAGCGTTCCGGGCAGCGGGTAGAACCAGGCAGAGAATTCCCGGCTAGCAGCTTCCCTGTGGCCGGGAAGTGCAAACGTACACGTTTTCGGCCGAAAACGCGTTTTCCGGCGAAAACGCACACCACGGCTCTTTCTGAGAAAAAGCAAGCACGGAGGACGAGAATCGCTTTTGCCCTGCGTAGCGTTCCGGGCAGCGGGTAGAACCAGGCAGAGAATTCCCGGCTAGCAGCTTCCCTGTGGCCGGGAAGTGCAAACGTACACGTTTTCGGCCGAAAACGCGTTTTCTAGCGAAAACGCACACCACGGCTCTTTCTGAGAAAAAGCAAGCACGGAGGACGAGAATCGCTTTTGCCCTGCGTAGCGTTCCTGGCAGCGGGTAGAACCAGGCAGAGAATTCCCGTCTAGCAGCTTCCCTGTGGCGGGGAAGTGCAAACGTACACGTTTTCGGCCGAAAACGCGTTTTCCGGCGAAAACGCACACCACGGCTCTTTCTGGGAAAAAGCAAGCACGGAGGACGAGAATCGCTTTTGCCCTGCGTAGCGTTCCGGGCAGCGGGTAGAACCAGGCAGAGAATTCCCGGCTAGCAGCTTCCCTGTGGCCGGGAAGTGCAAACGTACAAGTTTTCGGCCGAAAACGCGTTTTCCCGCGAAAACGCACACCACGGCTCTTTCTGAGAAAAAGCAAGCACGGAGGACGAGAATCGCTTTTGCCTTGCGTAGCGTTCCGGGCAGCGGGTAGAACCAGGCAGAGAATTCCCGGCTAGCAGCTGCCCTGTGGCCGGGAAGTGCAAACGTACACGTTTTCGGCCGAAAACGCGTTTTCCCGCGAAAAAGCACACCACGGCTCTTTCTGAGAAAAAGCAAGCACGGAGGACGAGAATCGCTTTTGCCCTGCGTAGCGTTCCGGGCAGCGGGTAGAACCAGGCAGAGAATTCCCGGCTAGCAGCTTCCCTGTGGCGGGGAAGTGCAAACGTACACGTTTTCGGCCGAAAACGCGTTTTCTGGCGAAAACGCACACCACGGCTCTTTCTGAGAAAAAGCAAGCACGGAGGACGAGAATCGCTTTTGCCCTGCGTAGTGTTCCGGGCAGCGGGTAGAACCAGGCAGAGAATTCCCGGCTAGCAGCTTCCCTGTGGCCGGGAAGTGCAAACGTACACGTTTTCGGCCGAAAACGCGTTTTCCGGCGAAAACGCACACCACTGCTCTTTCTGAGAGAAAGCAAGCACGGAGGACGAGAATCGCTTTTGCCCTGCGTAGCATTCCGGGCAGCGGTAGAACGAGGCAGAGAATTCCCGGCTAGCAGCTGCCCTGTGGCCGGGAAGTGCAAACGTACACGTTTTCGGCCGAAAACGCGTTTTCCGGCGAAAACGCACACCACGGCTCTTTCTGAGAAAAAGCAAGCACGGAGGACGAGAACCGCTTTTGCCCTGCGTAGCGTTCCGGGCAGCGGGTAGAACCAGGCAGAGAATTCCCGGCTAGCAGCTTCCCTGTGGCGGGGAAGTGCAAACGTACACGTTTTCGGCCGAAAACGCGTTTTCCGGCGAAAACGCACACCACGGCTCTTTCTGAGAAAAAGCAAGCACGGAGGACGAGAACCGCTTTTGCCCTGCGTAGCGTTCCGGGCAGCGGGTAGAACCAGGCAGAGAATTCCCGGCTAGCAGCTTCCCTGTGGCCGGGAAGTGCAAACGTACACGTTTTCGGCCGAAAACGCGTTTTCCCGCGAAAACGCACACCACGGCTCTTTCTGAGAAAAAGAAAGCACGGAAGACGAGAATCGCTTTTGCCCTGCGTAACGTTCTGAGCAGCGGGTAGAAATAGGCAGCGAATTGCCGGCTAGCAGCTTCCCTGTGGCCGGGAAGTGCAAACGTACACGTTTTCGGCCGAAAACGCGTTTTCCGGCGAAAACGCACACCACGGCTCTTTCTGAGAAAAAGCAAGCACGGAGGACGAGAATCGCTTTTGCCCTGCGTAGCGTTCCGGGCAGCGGGTAGAACCAGGCAGAGAATTCCCGGCTAGCAGCTTCCCTGTGGCGGGGAAGTGCAAACGTACACGTTTTCGGCCGAAAACGCGTTTTCCGGCGAAAACGCACACCACGGCTCTTTCTGAGAAAAAGCAAGCACGGAGGACGAGAATCGCTTTTGCCCTGCGTAGCGTTCCGGGCAGCGGGTAGAACCAGGCAGAGAATTCCCGGCTAGCAGCTTCCCTGTGGCCGGGAAGTGCAAACGTACACGTTTTCGGCCGAAAAAGCGTTTTCGGCGAAAAAGCACACCATGGCTCCTTCTGAGAAAAATCAAGCACGGAGGACGAAAATCGCTTTTGCCCTGCGTAGCGTTCCGGGCAGCGGGTAGAACCAGGCAGAGAATTCCCGGCTAGCAGCTTCCCTGTGGCGGGGAAGTGCAAACGTACACGATTTCGGCCGAAAACGCGTTTTCTGGCGAAAACGCACACCACGGCTCTTCTGAGAAAAAGCAAGCACGGAGGACGAGAATCGCTTTTGCCCTGCGTAGTGTTCCGGGCAGCGGGTAGAACCAGGCAGAGAATTCCCGGCTAGCAGCTTCCCTGTGGCCGGGAATTGCAAACGTACACGTTTTCGCCGAAAACGCGTTTTCCGGCGAAAACGCACACCACGGCTCTTTCTGAGAAAAAGCAAGCACGGAGGACGAGAATCGCTTTTGCCCTGCGTAGCGTTCCGGGCAGCGGGTAGAACCAGGCAGAGAATTCCCGGCTAGCAGCTTCCCTGTGGCCGGGAAGTGCAAACGTACACGTTTTCGGCCGAAAACGCGTTTTCCGGCGAAAACGCACACCACGGCTCTTTCTGAGAAAAAGTAAGCACGGAGGACGAGAATCGCTTTTGCCCTGCGTAGCGTTCCGGGCAGCGGGTAGAACCAGGCAGAGAATTCCCGGCTAGCAGCTTCCCTGTGGCCGGGAAGTGCAAACGTACACGTTTTCGGCCGAAAACGCGTTTTCCCGCGAAAACGCACACCACGGCTCTTTCTGAGAAAAAGCAAGCACGGAGGACGAGAATCGCTTTTGCCCTGCGTAGCGTTCCGGGCAGCGGGTAGAACCAGGCAGAGAATTCCCGGCTAGCAGCTTCCCTGTGGCCGGGAAGTGCAAACGTACACGTTTTCGGCCGAAAACGCGTTTTCCGGCGAAAACGCACACCACGGCTATTTCTGAGAAAAAGCAAGCACGGAGGACGAGAATCGCTTTTGCCCTGCGTAGCGTTCCGGGCAGCGGGTAGAACCAGGCAGAGAATTCCCGGCTAGCAGCTTCCCTGTGGCGGGGAAGTGCAAACGTACACGTTTTCGGCCGAAAACGCGTTTTCCCGCGAAAACGCACACCACGGCTCTTTCTGAGAAAAAGAAAGCACGGAGGACGAGAATCGCTTTTGCCCTGCGTAGCGTTCTGAGCAGTGGGTAAAAATAGGCAGCGAATTGCCGGCTAGGAGCTTCCCTGTGGCCGGGAAGTGCAAACGTACACGTTTTCGGCCGAAAACGCGTTTACCGGCGAAAAAGCACACCATGGCTCTTTCTGAGAAAAAGCAAGCACGGAGGACGAGAATCGCTTTTGCCCTGCGTAGCGTTCCTGGCAGCTGGTAGAACCAGGCAGAGAATTCCCGGCTAGCAGCTTCCCTGTGGCGGGGAAGTGCAAACGTACACGTTTTCGGCCGAAAACGCGTTTTCCGGCGAAAACGCACACCACGGCTCTTTCTGAGAAAAAGCAAGCACGGAGGACGAGAATCGCTTTTGCCCTGCGTAGCGTTCCGGGCAGCGGGTAGAACCAGGCAGAGAATTCCCGGCTAGCAGCTTCCCTGTGGCCGGGAAGTGCAAACGTACACGTTTTCGGCCGAAAACTCGTTTTCCGGCGAAAACGCACACCACGGCTCTTTCTGAGAAAAAGCAAGCACGGAGGACGAGAATCGCTTTTGGCCTGCGTGGCGTTCCGGGCAGCGGGTAGAACCAGGCAGAGAATTCCCGGCTAGCAGCTTCCCTGTGGCGGGGAAGTGCAAACGTACACGTTTTCGGCCGAAAACGCGTTTACCGGCGAAAACGCACACCACGGCTCTTTCTGAGAAAAAGCAAGCACGGAGGACGAGAATCGCTTTTGCCCTGCGTAGCGTTCCGGGCAGCGGGTAGAACCAGGCAGAGAATTCCCGGCTAGCAGCTTCCCTGTGGCGGGGAAGTGCAAACGTACACGTTTTCGGCCGAAAACGCGTTTTCTTGCGAAAACGCACACCACGGCTCTTTCTGAGAAAAAGCAAGCACGGAGGACGAGAATCGCTTTTGCCCTGCGTAGTGTTCCGGGCAGCGGGTAGAACCAGGCAGAGAATTCCCGGCTAGCAGCTTCCCTGTGGCCGGGAAGTGCAAACGTACACGTTTTCGCCGAAAACGCGTTTTCCGGCGAAAACGCACACCACGGCTCTTTCTGAGAAAAAGCAAGCACGGAGGACGAGAATCGCTTTTGCCCTGCGTAGCGTTCCGGGCAGCGGGTAGAACCAGGCAGAGAATTCCCGGCTAGCAGCTTCCCTGTGGCCGGGAAGTGCAAACGTACACGTTTTCGGCCGAAAACGCGTTTACCGGCGAAAACGCACACCACGGCTCTTTCTGAGAAAAAGCAAGCACGGAGGACGAGAATCGCTTTTGCCCTGCGTAGCGTTCCGGGCAGCGGGTAGAACCAGGCAGAGAATTCCCGGCTAGCAGCTTCCCTGTGGCCGGGAAGTGCAAACGTACACGTTTTCGGCCGAAAACGCGTTTTCCGGCGAAAACGCACACCACGGCTCTTTCTGAGAAAAAGCAAGCACGGAGGACGAGAATCGCTTTTGCCCTGCGTAGCGTTCCGGGCAGCGGGTAGAACCAGGCAGAGAATTCCCGGCTAGCAGCTTCCCTGTGGCCGGGAAGTGCAAACGTAAACGTTTTCGGCCGAAAACGCGTTTTCTTGCGAAAACGCACACCACGGCTCTTTCTGAGAAAAAGCAAGCACGGAGGACGAGAATCGCTTTTGCCCTGCGTAGTGTTCCGGGCAGCGGGTAGAACCAGGCAGAGAATTCCCGGCTAGCAGCTTCCCTGTGGCCGGGAAGTGCAAACGTACACGTTTTCGGCCGAAAACGCGTTTTCCGGCGAAAACGCACACCACGGCTCTTTCTGAGAAAAAGCAAGCACGGAGGACGAGAATCGCTTTTGCCCTGCGTAGCGTTCCGGGCAGCGGGTAGAACCAGGCAGAGAATTCCCGGCTAGCAGCTTCCCTGTGGCCGGGAAGTGCAAACGTACACGTTTTCGGCCGAAAAAGCGTTTTCGGCGAAAAAGCACACCATGGCTCCTTCAGAGAAAAAGCAAGCACGGAGGACGAAAATCGCTTTTGCCCTGCGTAGCGTTCCGGGCAGCGGGTAGAACCAGGCAGAGAATTCCCGGCTAGCAGCTTCCCTGTGGCGGGGAAGTGCAAACGTACACGTTTTCGGCCGAAAACGCGTTTTCCGGCGAAAACGCACACCACGGCTCTTTCTGAGAAAAAGCAAGCACGGAGGACGAGAATCGCTTTTGCCCTGCGTAGAGTTCTGAGCAGCGGGTAGAAATAGGCAGCGAATTGCCGGCTAGCAGCTTCCCTGTGGCGGGGAAGTGCAAACGTACACGTTTTCGGCCGAAAACGCGTTTTCCGGCGAAAACGCACACCACGGCTCTTTCTGAGAAAAAGGAAGCACGGAGGACGAGAATCGCTTTTGCCCTGCGTAGCGTTCCGGGCAGCGGGTAGAACCAGGCAGAGAATTCCCGGCTAGCAGCTTCCCTGTGGCGGGGAAATGCAAACGTACACGTTTTCGGCCGAAAACGCGTTTTCCGGCGAAAACGCACACCACGTCTCTTTCTGAGAAAAAGCAAGCACGGAGGACGAGAATCGCTTTTGCCCTGCGTAGCGTTCCGGGCAGCGGGTAGAACCAGGCAGAGAATTCCCGGCTAGCAGCTTCCCTGTGGCCGGGAAGTGCAAACGTACACGTTTTCGGCCGAAAACGCGTTTTCCGGCGAAAACGCACACCACGGCTCTTTCTGAGAAAAAGCAAGCACGGAGGACGAGAATCGCTTTTGCCCTGCGTAGCGTTCCGGGCAGCGGGTAGAACCAGGCAGAGAATTCCCGGCTAGCAGCTTCCCTGTGGCCGGGAAGTGCAAACGTACACGTTTTCGGCCGAAAACGCGTTTACCGGCGAAAACGCACACCACGGCTCTTTCTGAGAAAAAGCAAGCACGGAGGACGAGAATCGCTTTTGCCCTGCGTAGCGTTCCGGGCAGCGGGTAGAACCAGGCAGAGAATTGCCGGCTAGCAGCTTCCCTGTGGCCGGGAAGTGCAAACGTACACGTTTTCGGCCGAAAACGCGTTTTCCCGCGAAAACGCACACCACGGCTCTTTCTGAGAAAAAGCAAGCACGGAGGACGAGAACCGCTTTTGCCCTGCGTAGCGTTCCGGGCAGCGGGTAGAACCAGGCAGAGAATTCCCGGCTAGCAGCTTCCCTGTGGCCGGGAAGTGCAAACGTACACGTTTTCGGCCGAAAACGCGTTTTCCGGCGAAAACGCACACCACGGCTCTTTCTGAGAAAAAGCAAGCACGGAGGACGAGAATCGCTTTTGCCCTGCGTAGCATTCCGGGCAGCGGTAGAACCAGGCAGAGAATTCCCGGCTAGCAGCTGCCCTGTGGCCGGGAAGTGCAAACGTACACGTTTTCGGCCGAAAACGCGTTTTCCGGCGAAAACGCACACCACGGCTCTTTCTGAGAAAAAGCAAGCACGGAGGACGAGAATCGCTTTTGCCCTGCGTAGCGTTCCGGGCAGCGGGTAGAACCAGGCAGAGAATTCCCGGCTAGCAGCTTCCCTGTGGCCGGGAAGTGCAAACGTACACGTTTTCGGCCGAAAACGCGTTTTCCGGCGAAGACGCACACCACGGCTCTTTCTGAGAAAAAGCAAGCACGGAGGACGAGAATCGCTTTTGCCCTGCGTAGCGTTCCGGGCAGCGGGTAGAACCAGGCAGAGAATTCCCGGCTAGCAGCTTCCCTGTGGCCGGGAAGTGCAAACGTACACGTTTTCGGCCGAAAACGCGTTTTCCGGCGAAAACGCACACCACGGCTCTTTCTGAGAAAAAGCAAGCACGGAGGACGAGAATCGCTTTTGCCCTGCGTAGCGTTCCGGGCAGCGGGTAGAACCAGGCAGAGAATTCCCGGCTAGCAGCTTCCCTGTGGCCGGGAAGTGCAAACGTACACGTTTTCGGCCGAAAACGCGTTTTCTAGCGAAAACGCACACCACGGCTCTTTCTGAGAAAAAGCAAGCACGGAGGACGAGAATCGCTTTTGCCCTGCGTAGCGTTCCTGGCAGCGGGTAGAACCAGGCAGAGAATTCCCGTCTAGCAGCTTCCCTGTGGCGGGGAAGTGCAAACGTACACGTTTTCGGCCGAAAACGCGTTTTCCGGCGAAAACGCACACCACGGCTCTTTCTGGGAAAAAGCAAGCACGGAGGACGAGAATCGCTTTTGCCCTGCGTAGCGTTCCGGGCAGCGGGTAGAACCAGGCAGAGAATTCCCGGCTAGCAGCTTCCCTGTGGCCGGGAAGTGCAAACGTACAAGTTTTCGGCCGAAAACGCGTTCTCCCGCGAAAACGCACACCACGGCTCTTTCTGAGAAAAAGCAAGCACGGAGGACGAGAATCGCTTTTGCCTTGCGTAGCGTTCCGGGCAGCGGGTAGAACCAGGCAGAGAATTCCCGGCTAGCAGCTGCCCTGTGGCCGGGAAGTGCAAACGTACACGTTTTCGGCCGAAAACGCGTTTTCCCGCGAAAAAGCACACCACGGCTCTTTCTGAGAAAAAGCAAGCACGGAGGACGAGAATCGCTTTTGCCCTGCGTAGCGTTCCGGGCAGCGGGTAGAACCAGGCAGAGAATTCCCGGCTAGCAGCTTCCCTGTGGCGGGGAAGTGCAAACGTACACGTTTTCGGCCGAAAACGCGTTTTCTGGCGAAAACGCACACCACGGCTCTTTCTGAGAAAAAGCAAGCACGGAGGACGAGAATCGCTTTTGCCCTGCGTAGTGTTCCGGGCAGCGGGTAGAACCAG